>NW_027258227.1:0-92635 GCF_045791955.1 Oncorhynchus clarkii lewisi | reverse complement strand
TCATTACACTACTCCTCTAGTATGTGACCTCATAGTAAAGTAGTCACTACACTGCTCCTCTAGTATGTGACCTCATAGTAAAGTAGTCACTACACTGCTCCTCTAGTATGTGACCTCATAGTAAAGTAGTCACTACACTGCTCCTCTAGTATGTGACCTCATAGATAGTAAAGTAGTCACTACACTGCTCCTCTAGTATGTGACCTCATAGTAAAGTAGTCACTACACTGCTCCTCTAGTATGTGACCTCATAGATAGTAAAGTAGTCACTACACTGCTCCTCTAGTATGTGACCTCATAGTAAAGTAGTCACTACAATGCTCCTCTAGTATGTGACCTCATAGTAAAGTAGTCACTACACTGCTCCTCTAGTATGTGACCTCATAGTAAAGTAGTCACTACAATGCTCCTCTAGTATGTGACCTCATAGTAAAGTAGTCACTACACTGCTCCTCTAGTATGTGACCTCATAGTAAAGTAGTCACTACACTACTCCTCTAGTATGTGACCTCATAGTAAAGTAGTCACTACACTGCTCCTCTAGTATGTGACCTCATAGTAAAGTAGTCACTACACTGCTCCTCTAGTATGTGACCTCATAGTAAAGTAGTCACTACACTGCTCCTCTAGTATGTGACCTCATAGATAGTAAAGTAGTCACTACACTGCTCCTCTAGTATGTGACCTCATAGATAGTAAAGTAGTCACTACACTGCTCCTCTAGTATGTGACCTCATAGTAAAGTAGTCACTACACTGCTCCTCTAGTATGTGACCTCATAGATAGTAAAGTAGTCACTACACTGCTCCTCTAGTATGTGACCTCATAGTAAAGTAGTCACTACACTGCTCCTCTAGTATGTGACCTCATAGTAAAGTAGTCACTACACTACTCCTCTAGTATGTGACCTCATAGTAAAGTAGTCACTACACTGCTCCTCTAGTATGTGACCTCATAGTAAAGTAGTCACTACACTGCTCCTCTAGTATGTGACCTCATAGATAGTAAAGTAGTCACTACACTGCTCCTCTAGTATGTGACCTCATAGTAAAGTAGTCACTACACTGCTCCTCTAGTATGTGACCTCATAGTAAAGTAGTCACTACACTACTCCTCTAGTATGTGACCTCATAGTAAAGTAGTCACTACACTGCTCCTCTAGTATGTGACCTCATAGTAAAGTAGTCACTACACTACTCCTCTAGTATATGACCTCATAGTAAAGTAGTCACTACACTGCTCCTCTAGTATGTGACCTCATAGTAAAGTAGTCACTACACTGCTCCTCTAGTATGTGACCTCATAGATAGTAAAGTAGTCACTACACTGCTCCTCTAGTATGTGACCTCATAGTAAAGTAGTCACTAAACTGCTCCTCTAGTATGTGACCTCATAGTAAAGTAGTCACTACACTACTCCTCTAGTATGTGACCTCATAGTAAAGTAGTCACTACACTGCTCCTCTAGTATGTGACCTCATAGTAAAGTAGTCACTACACTGCTCCTCTAGTATGTGACCTAATAGATAGTAAAGTAGTCACTACACTGCTCCTCTAGTATGTGACCTCATAGTAAAGTAGTCACTACACTGCTCCTCTAGTATGTGACCTCATAGATAGTAAAGTAGTCACTACACTGCTCCTCTAGTATGTGACCTCATAGTAAAGTAGTCACTACAATGCTCCTCTAGTATGTGACCTCATAGATAGTAAAGTAGTCACTACACTGCTCCTCTAGTATGTGACCTCATAGTAAAGTAGTCACTACACTGCTCCTCTAGTATGTGACCTCATAGTAAAGTAGTCACTACACTGCTCCTCTAGTATGTGACCTCATAGTAAAGTAGTCACTACACTGCTCCTCTAGTATGTGACCTCATAGTAAAGTAGTCACTACACTGCTCCTCTAGTATGTGACCTCATAGTAAAGTAGTCACTACACTACTCCTCTAGTATGTGACCTCATAGTAAAGTAGTCACTACACTGCTCCTCTAGTATGTGACCTCATAGTAAAGTAGTCACTACACTGCTCCTCTAGTATGTGACCTCATAGATAGTAAAGTAGTCACTACACTGCTCCTCTAGTATGTGACCTCATAGTAAAGTAGTCACTACACTGCTCCTCTAGTATGTGACCTCATAGATAGTAAAGTAGTCACTACACTGCTCCTCTAGTATGTGACCTCATAGTAAAGTAGTCACTACACTGCTCCTCTAGTATGTGACCTCATAGTAAAGTAGTCACTACACTGCTCCTCTAGTATGTGACCTCATAGTAAAGTAGTCACTACACTGCTCCTCTAGTATGTGACCTCATAGTAAAGTAGTCACTACACTACTCCTCTAGTATGTGACCTCATAGTAAAGTAGTCACTACACTGCTCCTCTAGTATGTGACCTCATAGTAAAGTAGTCACTACACTGCTCCTCTAGTATGTGACCTCATAGTAAAGTAGTCACTACACTGCTCCTCTAGTATGTGACCTCATAGATAGTAAAGTAGTCACTACACTGCTCCTCTAGTATGTGACCTCATAGTAAAGTAGTCACTACACTGCTCCTCTAGTATGTGACCTCATAGATAGTAAAGTAGTCACTACACTGCTCCTCTAGTATGTGACCTCATAGTAAAGTAGTCACTACAATGCTCCTCTAGTATGTGACCTCATAGTAAAGTAGTCACTACACTGCTCCTCTAGTATGTGACCTCATAGTAAAGTAGTCACTACACTACTCCTCTAGTATGTGACCTCATAGTAAAGTAGTCACTACACTGCTCCTCTAGTATGTGACCTCATAGATATTAAAGTAGTCACTACACTACTCCTCTAGTATGTGACCTCATAGTAAAGTAGTCACTACACTGCTCCTCTAGTATGTGACCTCATAGATAGTAAAGTAGTCACTACACTGCTCCTCTAGTATGTGACCTCATAGTAAAGTAGTCACTACACTGCTCCTCTAGTATGTGACCTCATAGTAAAGTAGTCACTACACTACTCCTCTAGTATGTGACCTCATAGTAAAGTAGTCACTACACTGCTCCTCTAGTATGTGACCTCATAGATAGTAAAGTAGTCACTACACTGCTCCTCTAGTATGTGACATCATAGTAAAGTAGTCACTACACTGCTCCTCTAGTATGTGACCTCATAGTAAAGTAGTCACTACACTGCTCCTCTAGTATGTAACCTCATAGTAAAGTAGTCACTACACTGCTCCTCTAGTATGTGACCTCATAGTAAAGTAGTCACTACACTGCTCCTCTAGTATGTGACCTCATAGATAGTAAAGTAGTCACTACACTGCTCCTCTAGTATGTGACCTCATAGTAAAGTAGTCACTACACTGCTCCTCTAGTATGTGACCTCATAGTAAAGTAGTCACTACACTGCTCCTCTAGTATGTGACCTCATAGTAAAGTAGTCACTACACTGCTCCTCTAGTATGTGACCTCATAGATAGTAAAGTAGTCACTACACTGCTCCTCTAGTATGTGACCTCATAGTAAAGTAGTCACTACACTGCTCCTCTAGTATGTGACCTCATAGTAAAGTAGTCACTACACTACTCCTCTAGTATGTGACCTCATAGTAAAGTAGTCACTACACTGCTCCTCTAGTATGTGACCTCATAGTAAAGTAGTCACTACACTGCTCCTCTAGTATGTGACCTCATAGATAGTAAAGTAGTCACTACACTGCTCCTCTAGTATGTGACCTCATAGTAAAGTAGTCACTACACTGCTCCTCTAGTATGTGACCTCATAGTAAAGTAGTCACTACACTGCTCCTCTAGTATGTGACCTCATAGTAAAGTAGTCACTACACTGCTCCTCTAGTATGTGACCTCATAGATAGTAAAGTAGTCACTACACTGCTCCTCTAGTATGTGACCTCATAGTAAAGTAGTCACTACACTGCTCCTCTAGTATGTGACCTCATAGTAAAGTAGTCACTACACTACTCCTCTAGTATGTGACCTCATAGTAAAGTAGTCACTACACTGCTCCTCTAGTATGTGACCTCATAGTAAAGTAGTCACTACACTGCTCCTCTAGTATGTGACCTCATAGATAGTAAAGTAGTCACTACACTGCTCCTCTAGTATGTGACCTCATAGTAAAGTAGTCACTACACTGCTCCTCTAGTATGTGACCTCATAGTAAAGTAGTCACTACACTGCTCCTCTAGTATGTGACCTCATAGTAAAGTAGTCACTACACTGCTCCTCTAGTATGTGACCTCATAGTAAAGTAGTCACTACACTACTCCTCTAGTATGTGACCTCATAGTAAAGTAGTCACTACACTGCTCCTCTAGTATGTGACCTCATAGTAAAGTAGTCACTACACTGCTCCTCTAGTATGTGACCTCATAGTAAAGTAGTCACTACACTGCTCCTCTAGTATGTGACCTCATAGTAAAGTAGTCACTACACTGCTCCTCTAGTATGTGACCTCATAGATAGTAAAGTAGTCACTACACTGCTCCTCTAGTATGTGACCTCATAGTAAAGTAGTCACTACAATGCTCCTCTAGTATGTGACCTCATAGTAAAGTAGTCACTACACTGCTCCTCTAGTATGTGACCTCATAGTAAAGTAGTCACTACACTACTCCTCTAGTATGTGACCTCATAGTAAAGTAGTCACTACACTGCTCCTCTAGTATGTGACCTCATAGTAAAGTAGTCACTACACTGCTCCTCTAGTATGTGACCTCATAGTAAAGTAGTCACTACACTGCTCCTCTAGTATGTGACCTCATAGATAGTAAAGTAGTCACTACACTGCTCCTCTAGTATGTGACCTCATAGATAGTAAAGTAGTCACTACACTGCTCCTCTAGTATGTGACCTCATAGTAAAGTAGTCACTACACTGCTCCTCTAGTATGTGACCTCATAGATAGTAAAGTAGTCACTACACTGCTCCTCTAGTATGTGACCTCATAGTAAAGTAGTCACTACAATGCTCCTCTAGTATGTGACCTCATAGTAAAGTAGTCACTACACTGCTCCTCTAGTATAACCTCATAGTAAAGTAGTCACTACAATGCTCCTCTAGTATGTGACCTCATAGTAAAGTAGTCACTACACTGCTCCTCTAGTATGTGACCTCATAGTAAAGTAGTCACTACACTGCTCCTCTAGTATGTGACCTCATAGTAAAGTAGTCACTACACTGCTCCTCTAGTATGTGACCTCATAGATAGTAAAGTAGTCACTACACTGCTCCTCTAGTATGTGACCTCATAGTAAAGTAGTCACTACACTGCTCCTCTAGTATGTGACCTCATAGTAAAGTAGTCACTACACTGCTCCTCTAGTATGTGACCTCATAGTAAAGTAGTCACTACACTGCTCCTCTAGTATGTGACCTCATAGATAGTAAAGTAGTCACTACACTGCTCCTCTAGTATGTGACCTCATAGTAAAGTAGTCACTACACTGCTCCTCTAGTATGTGACCTCATAGTAAAGTAGTCACTACACTACTCCTCTAGTATGTGACCTCATAGTAAAGTAGTCACTACACTGCTCCTCTAGTATGTGACCTCATAGTAAAGTAGTCACTACACTGCTCCTCTAGTATGTGACCTCATAGATAGTAAAGTAGTCACTACACTGCTCCTCTAGTATGTGACCTCATAGTAAAGTAGTCACTACACTGCTCCTCTAGTATGTGACCTCATAGTAAAGTAGTCACTACACTGCTCCTCTAGTATGTGACCTCATAGTAAAGTAGTCACTACACTGCTCCTCTAGTATGTGACCTCATAGTAAAGTAGTCACTACACTACTCCTCTAGTATGTGACCTCATAGTAAAGTAGTCACTACACTGCTCCTCTAGTATGTGACCTCATAGTAAAGTAGTCACTACACTGCTCCTCTAGTATGTGACCTCATAGTAAAGTAGTCACTACACTGCTCCTCTAGTATGTGACCTCATAGTAAAGTAGTCACTACACTGCTCCTCTAGTATGTGACCTCATAGTAAAGTAGTCACTACACTGCTCCTCTAGTATGTGACCTCATAGATAGTAAAGTAGTCACTACACTGCTCCTCTAGTATGTGACCTCATAGTAAAGAAGTCACTACAATGCTCCTCTAGTATGTGACCTCATAGTAAAGTAGTCACTACACTGCTCCTCTAGTATGTGACCTCATAGTAAAGTAGTCACTACACTACTCCTCTAGTATGTGACCTCATAGTAAAGTAGTCACTACACTGCTCCTCTAGTATGTGACCTCATAGTAAAGTAGTCACTACACTGCTCCTCTAGTATGTGACCTCATAGTAAAGTAGTCACTACACTGCTCCTCTAGTATGTGACCTCATAGATAGTAAAGTAGTCACTACACTGCTCCTCTAGTATGTGACCTCATAGATAGTAAAGTAGTCACTACACTGCTCCTCTAGTATGTGACCTCATAGTAAAGTAGTCACTACACTGCTCCTCTAGTATGTGACCTCATAGATAGTAAAGTAGTCACTACACTGCTCCTCTAGTATGTGACCTCATAGTAAAGTAGTCACTACAATGCTCCTCTAGTATGTGACCTCATAGTAAAGTAGTCACTACACTGCTCCTCTAGTATGTGACCTCATAGTAAAGTAGTCACTACACTACTCCTCTAGTATGTGACCTCATAGTAAAGTAGTCACTACACTGCTCCTCTAGTATGTGACCTCATAGTAAAGTAGTCACTACACTGCTCCTCTAGTATGTGACCTCATAGTAAAGTAGTCACTACACTGCTCCTCTAGTATGTGACCTCATAGATAGTAAAGTAGTCACTACACTGCTCCTCTAGTATGTGACCTCATAGTAAAGTAGTCACTACACTGCTCCTCTAGTATGTGACCTCATAGTAAAGTAGTCACTACACTGCTCCTCTAGTATGTGACCTCATAGTAAAGTAGTCACTACACTGCTCCTCTAGTATGTGACCTCATAGTAAAGTAGTCACTACACTGCTCCTCTAGTATGTGACCTCATAGTAAAGTAGTCACTACACTGCTCCTCTAGTATGTGACCTCATAGTAAAGTAGTCACTACACTACTCCTCTAGTATGTGACCTCATAGTAAAGTAGTCACTACACTGCTCCTCTAGTATGTGACCTCATAGTAAAGTAGTCACTACACTGCTCCTCTAGTATGTGACCTCATAGATAGTAAAGTAGTCACTACACTGCTCCTCTAGTATGTGACCTCATAGTAAAGTAGTCACTACACTGCTCCTCTAGTATGTGACCTCATAGATAGTAAAGTAGTCACTACACTGCTCCTCTAGTATGTGACCTCATAGTAAAGTAGTCACTACACTGCTCCTCTAGTATGTGACCTCATAGTAAAGTAGTCACTACACTACTCCTCTAGTATGTGACCTCATAGTAAAGTAGTCACTACACTGCTCCTCTAGTATGTGACCTCATAGTAAAGTAGTCACTACACTGCTCCTCTAGTATGTGACCTCATAGATAGTAAAGTAGTCACTACACTGCTCCTCTAGTATGTGACCTCATAGTAAAGTAGTCACTACACTGCTCCTCTAGTATGTGACCTCATAGTAAAGTAGTCACTACACTGCTCCTCTAGTATGTGACCTCATAGTAAAGTAGTCACTACACTGCTCCTCTAGTATGTGACCTCATAGTAAAGTAGTCACTACACTACTCCTCTAGTATGTGACCTCATAGTAAAGTAGTCACTACACTGCTCCTCTAGTATGTGACCTCATAGTAAAGTAGTCACTACACTGCTCCTCTAGTATGTGACCTCATAGTAAAGTAGTCACTACACTGCTCCTCTAGTATGTGACCTCATAGATAGTAAAGTAGTCACTACACTGCTCCTCTAGTATGTGACCTCATAGTAAAGTAGTCACTACACTGCTCCTCTAGTATGTGACCTCATAGATAGTAAAGTAGTCACTACACTGCTCCTCTAGTATGTGACCTCATAGTAAAGTAGTCACTACAATGCTAGTATGTGACCTCATAGTAAAGTAGTCACTACACTGCTCCTCTAGTATGTGACCTCATAGTAAAGTAGTCACTACACTGCTCCTCTAGTATGTGACCTCATAGTAAAGTAGTCACTACACTAGTATGTGACCTCAGTAAAGTAGTCACTACACTGCTCCTCTAGTATGTGACCTCATAGTAAAGTAGTCACTACACTACTCCTCTAGTATGTGACCTCATAGTAAAGTAGTCACTACACTGCTCCTCTAGTATGTGACCTCATAGATATTAAAGTAGTCACTACACTACTCCTCTAGTATGTGACCTCATAGTAAAGTAGTCACTACACTGCTCCTCTAGTATGTGACCTCATAGATAGTAAAGTAGTCACTACACTGCTCCTCTAGTATGTGACCTCATAGTAAAGTAGTCACTACACTGCTCCTCTAGTATGTGACCTCATAGTAAAGTAGTCACTACACTACTCCTCTAGTATGTGACCTCATAGTAAAGTAGTCACTACACTGCTCCTCTAGTATGTGACCTCATAGATAGTAAAGTAGTCACTACACTGCTCCTCTAGTATGTGACATCATAGTAAAGTAGTCACTACACTACTCCTCTAGTATGTGACCTCATAGTAAAGTAGTCAATACACTGCTCCTCTAGTATGTGACCTCATAGTAAAGTAGTCACTACACTGCTCCTCTAGTATGTGACCTCATAGTAAAGTAGTCACTACACTGCTCCTCTAGTATGTGACCTCATAGTAAAGTAGTCACTACACTGCTCCTCTAGTATGTAACCTCATAGTAAAGTAGTCACTACACTGCTCCTCTAGTATGTGACCTCATAGTAAAGTAGTCACTACACTGCTCCTCTAGTATGTGACCTCATAGTAAAGTAGTCACTACACTACTCCTCTAGTATGTGACCTCATAGATAGTAAAGTAGTCACTACACTGCTCCTCTAGTATGTGACCTCATAGTAAAGTAGTCACCACACTACTCCTCTAGTATGTGACCTCATAGTAAAGTAGTCACTACACTACTCCTCTAGTATGTGACCTCATAGATAGTAAAGTAGTCACTACACTACTCCTCTAGTATGTGACCTCATAGTAAAGTAGTCACTACACTACTCCTCTAGTATGTGACCTCATAGATAGTAAAGTAGTCACTACACTACTCCTCTAGTATGTGACCTCATAGTAAAGTAGTCACTACACTACTCCTCTAGTGTGTGACCTCATAGATAGTAAAGTAGTCACTACACTACTCCTCTAGAATGTGACCTCATAGTAAAGTAGTCACTACACTACTCCTCTAGTGTGTGACCTCATAGATAGTAAAGTAGTCACTACACTACTCCTCTAGTATGTGACCTCATAGATGGTAAAGTAGTCACTACACTGCTCCTCTAGTGTGTGACCTCATAGATAGTAAAGTAGTCACTACACTACTCCTCTAGTATGTGACCTCATAGATAGTAAAGTAGTCACTACACTACTCCTCTGGTATGTGACCTCATAGATAGTAAAGTAGTCACTACACTACTCATCTAGTGTGTGACCTCATAGATAGTAAAGTAGTCACTACACTACTCCTCTAGTATGTGACCTCATAGATAGTAAAGTAGTCACTACACTGCTCCTCTAGTGTGTGACCTCATAGATAGTAAAGTAGTCATTACACTGCTCCTCTAGTGTGTGACCTCATAGATAGTAAAGTAGTCATTACACTGCTCCTCTAGTGTGTGACCTCATAGATAGTAAAGTAGTCACTACACTACTCCTCTGGTATGTGACCTCATAGATAGTAAAGTAGTCACTACACTACTCATCTAGTGTGTGACCTCATAGATAGTAAAGTAGTCACTACACTACTCCTCTAGTATGTGACCTCATAGATAGTAAAGTAGTCACTACACTGCTCCTCTAGTGTGTGACCTCATAGATAGTAAAGTAGTCATTACACTGCTCCTCTAGTGTGTGACCTCATAGATAGTAAAGTAGTCACTACACTGCTCCTCTAGTATGTGACCTCATAGTAAAGTAGTCACTACAATGCTCCTCTAGTATGTGACCTCATAGTAAAGTAGTCACTACACTGCTCCTCTAGTATGTGACCTCATAGTAAAGTAGTCACTACACTACTCCTCTAGTATGTGACCTCATAGTAAAGTAGTCACTACACTGCTCCTCTAGTATGTGACCTCATAGTAAAGTAGTCACTACACTGCTCCTCTAGTATGTGACCTCATAGATAGTAAAGTAGTCACTACACTGCTCCTCTAGTATGTGACCTCATAGTAAAGTAGTCACTACACTGCTCCTCTAGTATGTGACCTCATAGTAAAGTAGTCACTACACTGCTCCTCTAGTATGTGACCTCATAGTAAAGTAGTCACTACACTGCTCCTCTAGTATGTGACCTCATAGTAAAGTAGTCACTACACTGCTCCTCTAGTATGTGACCTCATAGTAAAGTAGTCACTACACTACTCCTCTAGAATGTGACCTCATAGTAAAGTAGTCACTACACTACTCCTCTAGTGTGTGACCTCATAGATAGTAAAGTAGTCACTACACTACTCCTCTAGTATGTGACCTCATAGATAGTAAAGTAGTCACTACACTGCTCCTCTAGTGTGTGACCTCATAGATAGTAAAGTAGTCACTACACTACTCCTCTAGTATGTGACCTCATAGATAGTAAAGTAGTCACTACACTACTCCTCTGGTATGTGACCTCATAGATAGTAAAGTAGTCACTACACTACTCATCTAGTGTGTGACCTCATAGATAGTAAAGTAGTCACTACACTACTCCTCTAGTATGTGACCTCATAGATAGTAAAGTAGTCACTACACTGCTCCTCTAGTGTGTGACCTCATAGATAGTAAAGTAGTCATTACACTGCTCCTCTAGTGTGTGACCTCATAGATAGTAAAGTAGTCATTACACTGCTCCTCTAGTGTGTGACCTCATAGATAGTAAAGTAGTCACTACACTACTCCTCTGGTATGTGACCTCATAGATAGTAAAGTAGTCACTACACTACTCATCTAGTGTGTGACCTCATAGATAGTAAAGTAGTCACTACACTACTCCTCTAGTATGTGACCTCATAGATAGTAAAGTAGTCACTACACTGCTCCTCTAGTGTGTGACCTCATAGATAGTAAAGTAGTCATTACACTGCTCCTCTAGTGTGTGACCTCATAGATAGTAAAGTAGTCACTACACTGCTCCTCTAGTATGTGACCTCATAGTAAAGTAGTCACTACAATGCTCCTCTAGTATGTGACCTCATAGTAAAGTAGTCACTACACTGCTCCTCTAGTATGTGACCTCATAGTAAAGTAGTCACTACACTACTCCTCTAGTATGTGACCTCATAGTAAAGTAGTCACTACACTGCTCCTCTAGTATGTGACCTCATAGTAAAGTAGTCACTACACTGCTCCTCTAGTATGTGACCTCATAGATAGTAAAGTAGTCACTACACTGCTCCTCTAGTATGTGACCTCATAGTAAAGTAGTCACTACACTGCTCCTCTAGTATGTGACCTCATAGTAAAGTAGTCACTACACTGCTCCTCTAGTATGTGACCTCATAGTAAAGTAGTCACTACACTGCTCCTCTAGTATGTGACCTCATAGTAAAGTAGTCACTACACTGCTCCTCTAGTATGTGACCTCATAGTAAAGTAGTCACTACACTACTCCTCTAGTATGTGACCTCATAGTAAAGTAGTCACTACACTGCTCCTCTAGTATGTGACCTCATGGTAAAGTAGTCACTACACTGCTCCTCTAGTATGTGACCTCATAGATAGTAAAGTAGTCACTACACTGCTCCTCTAGTGTGTGACCTCATAGATAGTAAAGTAGTCACTACACTACTCCTCTAGTATGTGACCTCATAGATAGTAAAGTAGTCACTACACTACTCCTCTGGTATGTGACCTCATAGATAGTAAAGTAGTCACTACACTACTCATCTAGTGTGTGACCTCATAGATAGTAAAGTAGTCACTACACTACTCCTCTAGTATGTGACCTCATAGATAGTAAAGTAGTCACTACACTGCTCCTCTAGTGTGTGACCTCATAGATAGTAAAGTAGTCATTACACTGCTCCTCTAGTGTGTGACCTCATAGATAGTAAAGTAGTCATTACACTGCTCCTCTAGTGTGTGACCTCATAGATAGTAAAGTAGTCACTACACTACTCCTCTGGTATGTGACCTCATAGATAGTAAAGTAGTCACTACACTACTCATCTAGTGTGTGACCTCATAGATAGTAAAGTAGTCACTACACTACTCCTCTAGTATGTGACCTCATAGATAGTAAAGTAGTCACTACACTGCTCCTCTAGTGTGTGACCTCATAGATAGTAAAGTAGTCATTACACTGCTCCTCTAGTGTGTGACCTCATAGATAGTAAAGTAGTCACTACACTGCTCCTCTAGTATGTGACCTCATAGTAAAGTAGTCACTACAATGCTCCTCTAGTATGTGACCTCATAGTAAAGTAGTCACTACACTGCTCCTCTAGTATGTGACCTCATAGTAAAGTAGTCACTACACTACTCCTCTAGTATGTGACCTCATAGTAAAGTAGTCACTACACTGCTCCTCTAGTATGTGACCTCATAGTAAAGTAGTCACTACACTGCTCCTCTAGTATGTGACCTCATAGATAGTAAAGTAGTCACTACACTGCTCCTCTAGTATGTGACCTCATAGTAAAGTAGTCACTACACTGCTCCTCTAGTATGTGACCTCATAGTAAAGTAGTCACTACACTGCTCCTCTAGTATGTGACCTCATAGTAAAGTAGTCACTACACTGCTCCTCTAGTATGTGACCTCATAGTAAAGTAGTCACTACACTGCTCCTCTAGTATGTGACCTCATAGTAAAGTAGTCACTACACTACTCCTCTAGAATGTGACCTCATAGTAAAGTAGTCACTACACTACTCCTCTAGTGTGTGACCTCATAGATAGTAAAGTAGTCACTACACTACTCCTCTAGTATGTGACCTCATAGATAGTAAAGTAGTCACTACACTGCTCCTCTAGTGTGTGACCTCATAGATAGTAAAGTAGTCACTACACTACTCCTCTAGTATGTGACCTCATAGATAGTAAAGTAGTCACTACACTACTCCTCTGGTATGTGACCTCATAGATAGTAAAGTAGTCACTACACTACTCATCTAGTGTGTGACCTCATAGATAGTAAAGTAGTCACTACACTACTCCTCTAGTATGTGACCTCATAGATAGTAAAGTAGTCACTACACTGCTCCTCTAGTGTGTGACCTCATAGATAGTAAAGTAGTCATTACACTGCTCCTCTAGTGTGTGACCTCATAGATAGTAAAGTAGTCATTACACTGCTCCTCTAGTGTGTGACCTCATAGATAGTAAAGTAGTCACTACACTACTCCTCTGGTATGTGACCTCATAGATAGTAAAGTAGTCACTACACTACTCATCTAGTGTGTGACCTCATAGATAGTAAAGTAGTCACTACACTACTCCTCTAGTATGTGACCTCATAGATAGTAAAGTAGTCACTACACTGCTCCTCTAGTGTGTGACCTCATAGATAGTAAAGTAGTCATTACACTGCTCCTCTAGTGTGTGACCTCATAGATAGTAAAGTAGTCACTACACTGCTCCTCTAGTATGTGACCTCATAGTAAAGTAGTCACTACAATGCTCCTCTAGTATGTGACCTCATAGTAAAGTAGTCACTACACTGCTCCTCTAGTATGTGACCTCATAGTAAAGTAGTCACTACACTACTCCTCTAGTATGTGACCTCATAGTAAAGTAGTCACTACACTGCTCCTCTAGTATGTGACCTCATAGTAAAGTAGTCACTACACTGCTCCTCTAGTATGTGACCTCATAGATAGTAAAGTAGTCACTACACTGCTCCTCTAGTATGTGACCTCATAGTAAAGTAGTCACTACACTGCTCCTCTAGTATGTGACCTCATAGTAAAGTAGTCACTACACTGCTCCTCTAGTATGTGACCTCATAGTAAAGTAGTCACTACACTGCTCCTCTAGTATGTGACCTCATAGTAAAGTAGTCACTACACTGCTCCTCTAGTATGTGACCTCATAGTAAAGTAGTCACTACACTACTCCTCTAGTATGTGACCTCATAGTAAAGTAGTCACTACACTGCTCCTCTAGTATGTGACCTCATGGTAAAGTAGTCACTACACTGCTCCTCTAGTATGTGACCTCATAGATAGTAAAGTAGTCACTACACTGCTCCTCTAGTGTGTGACCTCATAGATAGTAAAGTAGTCACTACACTACTCCTCTAGTATGTGACCTCATAGATAGTAAAGTAGTCACTACACTACTCCTCTGGTATGTGACCTCATAGATAGTAAAGTAGTCACTACACTACTCATCTAGTGTGTGACCTCATAGATAGTAAAGTAGTCACTACACTACTCCTCTAGTATGTGACCTCATAGATAGTAAAGTAGTCACTACACTGCTCCTCTAGTGTGTGACCTCATAGATAGTAAAGTAGTCATTACACTGCTCCTCTAGTGTGTGACCTCATAGATAGTAAAGTAGTCATTACACTGCTCCTCTAGTGTGTGACCTCATAGATAGTAAAGTAGTCACTACACTACTCCTCTGGTATGTGACCTCATAGATAGTAAAGTAGTCACTACACTACTCATCTAGTGTGTGACCTCATAGATAGTAAAGTAGTCACTACACTACTCCTCTAGTATGTGACCTCATAGATAGTAAAGTAGTCACTACACTGCTCCTCTAGTGTGTGACCTCATAGATAGTAAAGTAGTCATTACACTGCTCCTCTAGTGTGTGACCTCATAGATAGTAAAGTAGTCACTACACTGCTCCTCTAGTATGTGACCTCATAGTAAAGTAGTCACTACAATGCTCCTCTAGTATGTGACCTCATAGTAAAGTAGTCACTACACTGCTCCTCTAGTATGTGACCTCATAGTAAAGTAGTCACTACACTACTCCTCTAGTATGTGACCTCATAGTAAAGTAGTCACTACACTGCTCCTCTAGTATGTGACCTCATAGTAAAGTAGTCACTACACTGCTCCTCTAGTATGTGACCTCATAGATAGTAAAGTAGTCACTACACTGCTCCTCTAGTATGTGACCTCATAGTAAAGTAGTCACTACACTGCTCCTCTAGTATGTGACCTCATAGTAAAGTAGTCACTACACTGCTCCTCTAGTATGTGACCTCATAGTAAAGTAGTCACTACACTGCTCCTCTAGTATGTGACCTCATAGTAAAGTAGTCACTACACTGCTCCTCTAGTATGTGACCTCATAGTAAAGTAGTCACTACACTACTCCTCTAGTATGTGACCTCATAGTAAAGTAGTCACTACACTGCTCCTCTAGTATGTGACCTCATGGTAAAGTAGTCACTACACTGCTCCTCTAGTATGTGACCTCATAGATAGTAAAGTAGTCACTACACTGCTCCTCTAGTATGTGACCTCATAGTAAAGTAGTCACTACACTGCTCCTCTAGTATGTGACCTCATAGATAGTAAAGTAGTCACTACACTGCTCCTCTAGTATGTGACCTCATAGTAAAGTAGTCACTACACTGCTCCTCTAGTATGTGACCTCATAGTAAAGTAGTCACTACACTACTCCTCTAGTATGTGACCTCATAGTAAAGTAGTCACTACACTGCTCCTCTAGTATGTGACCTCATAGTAAAGTAGTCACTACACTGCTCCTCTAGTATGTGACCTCATAGTAAAGTAGTCACTACACTGCTCCTCTAGTATGTGACCTCATAGTAAAGTAGTCACTACACTGCTCCTCTAGTATGTGACCTCATAGTAAAGTAGTCACTACACTGCTCCTCTAGTATGTGACCTCATAGTAAAGTAGTCACTACACTACTCCTCTAGTATGTGACCTCATAGTAAAGTAGTCACTACACTGCTCCTCTAGTATGTGACCTCATAGTAAAGTAGTCACTACACTGCTCCTCTAGTATGTGACCTCATAGTAAAGTAGTCACTACACTGCTCCTCTAGTATGTGACCTCATAGATAGTAAAGTAGTCACTACACTGCTCCTCTAGTATGTGACCTCATAGTAAAGTAGTCACTACACTGCTCCTCTAGTATGTGACCTCATAGTAAAAGTAGTCACTACACTGCTCCTCTAGTATGTGACCTCATAGTATAGTAAAGTAGTCACTACACTGCTCCTCTAGTATGTGACCTCATAGTAAAGTAGTCACTACAATGCTCCTCTAGTATGTGACCTCATAGTAAAGTAGTCACTACACTGCTCCTCTAGTATGTGACCTCATAGTAAAGTAGTCTCTACACTACTCCTCTAGTATGTGACCTCATAGTAAAGTAGTCACTACACTGCTCCTCTAGTATGTGACCTCATAGATATTAAAGTAGTCACTACACTACTCCTCTAGTATGTGACCTCATAGTAAAGTAGTCACTACACTGCTCCTCTAGTATGTGACCTCATAGATAGTAAAGTAGTCACTACACTGCTCCTCTAGTATGTGACCTCATAGTAAAGTAGTCACTACACTGCTCCTCTAGTATGTGACCTCATAGTAAAGTAGTCACTACACTACTCCTCTAGTATGTGACCTCATAGTAAAGTAGTCACTACACTGCTCCTCTAGTATGTGACCTCATAGATAGTAAAGTAGTCACTACACTGCTCCTCTAGTATGTGACATCATAGTAAAGTAGTCACTACACTACTCCTCTAGTATGTGACCTCATAGTAAAGTAGTCAATACACTGCTCCTCTAGTATGTGACCTCATAGTAAAGTAGTCACTACACTGCTCCTCTAGTATGTGACCTCATAGTAAAGTAGTCACTACACTGCTCCTCTAGTATGTGACCTCATAGTAAAGTAGTCACTACACTGCTCCTCTAGTATGTAACCTCATAGTAAAGTAGTCACTACACTGCTCCTCTAGTATGTGACCTCATAGTAAAGTAGTCACTACACTGCTCCTCTAGTATGTGACCTCATAGTAAAGTAGTCACTACACTACTCCTCTAGTATGTGACCTCATAGATAGTAAAGTAGTCACTACACTGCTCCTCTAGTATGTGACCTCATAGTAAAGTAGTCACTACACTACTCCTCTAGTATGTGACCTCATAGTAAAGTAGTCACTACACTGCTCCTCTAGTATGTGACCTCATAGTAAAGTAGTCACTACACTGCTCCTCTAGTATGTGACCTCATAGATAGTAAAGTAGTCACTACACTGCTCCTCTAGTATGTGACCTCATAGTAAAGTAGTCACTACACTGCTCCTCTAGTATGTGACCTCATAGTAAAGTAGTCACTACACTGCTCCTCTAGTATGTGACCTCATAGTAAAGTAGTCACTACACTGCTCCTCTAGTATGTGACCTCATAGTAAAGTAGTCACTACACTGCTCCTCTAGTATGTGACCTCATAGTAAAGTAGTCACTACACTACTCCTCTAGAATGTGACCTCATAGTAAAGTAGTCACTACACTACTCCTCTAGTGTGTGACCTCATAGATAGTAAAGTAGTCACTACACTACTCCTCTAGTATGTGACCTCATAGATAGTAAAGTAGTCACTACACTGCTCCTCTAGTGTGTGACCTCATAGATAGTAAAGTAGTCACTACACTACTCCTCTAGTATGTGACCTCATAGATAGTAAAGTAGTCACTACACTACTCCTCTGGTATGTGACCTCATAGATAGTAAAGTAGTCACTACACTACTCATCTAGTGTGTGACCTCATAGATAGTAAAGTAGTCACTACACTACTCCTCTAGTATGTGACCTCATAGATAGTAAAGTAGTCACTACACTGCTCCTCTAGTGTGTGACCTCATAGATAGTAAAGTAGTCATTACACTGCTCCTCTAGTGTGTGACCTCATAGATAGTAAAGTAGTCATTACACTGCTCCTCTAGTGTGTGACCTCATAGATAGTAAAGTAGTCACTACACTACTCCTCTGGTATGTGACCTCATAGATAGTAAAGTAGTCACTACACTACTCATCTAGTGTGTGACCTCATAGATAGTAAAGTAGTCACTACACTACTCCTCTAGTATGTGACCTCATAGATAGTAAAGTAGTCACTACACTGCTCCTCTAGTGTGTGACCTCATAGATAGTAAAGTAGTCATTACACTGCTCCTCTAGTGTGTGACCTCATAGATAGTAAAGTAGTCACTACACTGCTCCTCTAGTATGTGACCTCATAGTAAAGTAGTCACTACAATGCTCCTCTAGTATGTGACCTCATAGTAAAGTAGTCACTACACTGCTCCTCTAGTATGTGACCTCATAGTAAAGTAGTCACTACACTACTCCTCTAGTATGTGACCTCATAGTAAAGTAGTCACTACACTGCTCCTCTAGTATGTGACCTCATAGTAAAGTAGTCACTACACTGCTCCTCTAGTATGTGACCTCATAGATAGTAAAGTAGTCACTACACTGCTCCTCTAGTATGTGACCTCATAGTAAAGTAGTCACTACACTGCTCCTCTAGTATGTGACCTCATAGTAAAGTAGTCACTACACTGCTCCTCTAGTATGTGACCTCATAGTAAAGTAGTCACTACACTGCTCCTCTAGTATGTGACCTCATAGTAAAGTAGTCACTACACTGCTCCTCTAGTATGTGACCTCATAGTAAAGTAGTCACTACACTGCTCCTCTAGTATGTGACCTCATAGTAAAGTAGTCACTACACTACTCCTCTAGTATGTGACCTCATAGTAAAGTAGTCACTACACTGCTCCTCTAGTATGTGACCTCATAGTAAAGTAGTCACTACACTGCTCCTCTAGTATGTGACCTCATAGATAGTAAAGTAGTCACTACACTGCTCCTCTAGTATGTGACCTCATAGTAAAGTAGTCACTACACTGCTCCTCTAGTATGTGACCTCATAGATAGTAAAGTAGTCACTACACTGCTCCTCTAGTATGTGACCTCATAGTAAAGTAGTCACTACACTGCTCCTCTAGTATGTGACCTCATAGTAAAGTAGTCACTACACTACTCCTCTAGTATGTGACCTCATAGTAAAGTAGTCACTACACTGCTCCTCTAGTATGTGACCTCATAGTAAAGTAGTCACTACACTGCTCCTCTAGTATGTGACCTCATAGTAAAGTAGTCACTACACTGCTCCTCTAGTATGTGACCTCATAGTAAAGTAGTCACTACACTGCTCCTCTAGTATGTGACCTCATAGTAAAGTAGTCACTACACTGCTCCTCTAGTATGTGACCTCATAGTAAAGTAGTCACTACACTACTCCTCTAGTATGTGACCTCATAGTAAAGTAGTCACTACACTGCTCCTCTAGTATGTGACCTCATAGTAAAGTAGTCACTACACTGCTCCTCTAGTATGTGACCTCATAGTAAAGTAGTCACTACACTGCTCCTCTAGTATGTGACCTCATAGATAGTAAAGTAGTCACTACACTGCTCCTCTAGTATGTGACCTCATAGTAAAGTAGTCACTACACTGCTCCTCTAGTATGTGACCTCATAGTAAAGTAGTCACTACACTGCTCCTCTAGTATGTGACCTCATAGATATTAAAGTAGTCACTACACTACTCCTCTAGTATGTGACCTCATAGTAAAGTAGTCACTACACTGCTCCTCTAGTATGTGACCTCATAGATAGTAAAGTAGTCACTACACTGCTCCTCTAGTATGTGACCTCATAGTAAAGTAGTCACTACACTGCTCCTCTAGTATGTGACCTCATAGTAAAGTAGTCACTACACTACTCCTCTAGTATGTGACCTCATAGTAAAGTAGTCACTACACTGCTCCTCTAGTATGTGACCTCATAGATAGTAAAGTAGTCACTACACTGCTCCTCTAGTATGTGACATCATAGTAAAGTAGTCACTACACTACTCCTCTAGTATGTGACCTCATAGTAAAGTAGTCAATACACTGCTCCTCTAGTATGTGACCTCATAGTAAAGTAGTCACTACACTGCTCCTCTAGTATGTGACCTCATAGTAAAGTAGTCACTACACTGCTCCTCTAGTATGTGACCTCATAGTAAAGTAGTCACTACACTGCTCCTCTAGTATGTAACCTCATAGTAAAGTAGTCACTACACTGCTCCTCTAGTATGTGACCTCATAGTAAAGTAGTCACTACACTGCTCCTCTAGTATGTGACCTCATAGTAAAGTAGTCACTACACTACTCCTCTAGTATGTGACCTCATAGATAGTAAAGTAGTCACTACACTGCTCCTCTAGTATGTGACCTCATAGTAAAGTAGTCACCACACTACTCCTCTAGTATGTGACCCCATAGTAAAGTAGTCACTACACTACTCCTCTAGTATGTGACCTCATAGATAGTAAAGTAGTCACTACACTACTCCTCTAGTATGTGACCTCATAGTAAAGTAGTCACTACACTACTCCTCTAGTATGTGACCTCATAGATAGTAAAGTAGTCACTACACTACTCCTCTAGTATGTGACCTCATAGTAAAGTAGTCACTACACTACTCCTCTAGTGTGTGACCTCATAGATAGTAAAGTAGTCACTACACTACTCCTCTAGAATGTGACCTCATAGTAAAGTAGTCACTACACTACTCCTCTAGTGTGTGACCTCATAGATAGTAAAGTAGTCACTACACTACTCCTCTAGTATGTGACCTCATAGATAGTAAAGTAGTCACTACACTGCTCCTCTAGTGTGTGACCTCATAGATAGTAAAGTAGTCACTACACTACTCCTCTAGTATGTGACCTCATAGATAGTAAAGTAGTCACTACACTACTCCTCTGGTATGTGACCTCATAGATAGTAAAGTAGTCACTACACTACTCATCTAGTGTGTGACCTCATAGATAGTAAAGTAGTCACTACACTACTCCTCTAGTATGTGACCTCATAGATAGTAAAGTAGTCACTACACTGCTCCTCTAGTGTGTGACCTCATAGATAGTAAAGTAGTCATTACACTGCTCCTCTAGTGTGTGACCTCATAGATAGTAAAGTAGTCATTACACTGCTCCTCTAGTGTGTGACCTCATAGATAGTAAAGTAGTCATTACACTGCTCCTCTAGTATGTGACCTCATGGTGAAGTAGTCACTAAACTACTCCTCTAGTATGTGACCTCATAGATAGTAAAGTAGTTACTACACTACTCCTCTAGTATGTGACCTCATAGTAAAGTAGTCACTACACTACTCCTCTAGTATGTGACCTCATGGTGAAGTAGTCACTACACTACTCCTCTAGTATGTGACCTCATAGATAGTAAAGTAGTCACTACACTACTCCTCTAGTATGTGACCTCATAGTAAAGTAGTCACTACACTACTCCTCTAGTATGTGACCACATGGTGAAGTAGTCACTACACTACTCCTCTAGTATGTGACCTCATAGATAGTAAAGTAGTCACTACACTGACCCTCTAGTATGTGACCTCATAGATAGTAAAGTAGTCACTACACTACTCCTCTAGTATGTGACCTCATAGATAGTAAAGTAGTCACTACACTACTCCTCTAGTATGTGACCTCATAGTAAAGTAGTCACTACACTACTCCTCTAGTATGTGACCTCATAGTAAAGTAGTCACTACACTACTCCTCTAGTATGTGACCTCAGAGTAAAGTAGTCACTACACTACTCCTCTAGTATGTGACCTCATAGATAGTAAAGTAGTCACTACACTACTCCTCTAGTATGTGACCTCATAGTAAAGTAGTCACTACACTACTCCTCTAGTGTGTGACCTCATAGATAGTAAAGTAGTCACTACACTACTCCTCTAGTATGTGACCTCATAGTAAAGTAGTGACTACACTACTCCTCTAGTATGTGACCTCATAGTAAAGTAGTCACTACACTACTCCTCTAGTATGTGACCTCATAGATAGTAAAGTAGTCACTACACTACTCCTCTAGTATGTGACCTCATAGATAGTAAAGTAGTCACTACACTGCTCCTCTAGTATGTGACCTCATAGTAAAGTAGTCACTACACTACTCCTCTAGTGTGTGACCTCATAGATAGTAAAGTAGTCACTGCACTACTCCTCTAGTATGTGACCTCATAGTAAAGTAGTCACTACACTACTCCTCTAGTATGTGACCTCATGGTGAAGTAGTCACTACACTACTCCTCTAGTATGTGACCTCATAGATAGTAAAGTAGTCACAACACTGATCCTCTAGTATGTGACCTCATAGATAGTAAAGTAGTCACTATACTGATCCTCTAGTATGTGACCTCATAGATAGTAAAGTAGTCACTACACTACTCCTCTAGTATGTGACCTCATGGTGAAGTAGTCACTACACTACTCCTCTAGTATGTGACCTCATAGATAGTAAAGTAGTCACTACACTACTCCTATAGTATGTGACCTCATGGTGAAGTAGTCACTACACTACTCCTCTAGTATGTGACCTCATAGATAGTAAAGTAGTCACTACACTACTCCTCTAGTATGTGATCTCATAGTGAAGTAGTCACTACACTACTCCTCTAGTATGTGACCTCATAGTAAAGTAGTCACTACACTGCTCCTCTAGTATGTGACCTCATAGTAAAGTAGTCACTACACTGCTCCTCTAGTATGTGACCTCATAGTAAAGTAGTCACTACACTGCTCCTCTAGTATGTGACCTCATAGTAAAGTAGTCACTACACTGCTCCTCTAGTATGTGACCTCATAGTAAAGTAGTCACTACACTGCTCCTCTAGTATGTGACCTCATAGTAAAGTAGTCACTACACTACTCCTCTAGTATGTGACCTCATAGTAAAGTAGTCACTACACTGCTCCTCTAGTATGTGACCTCATAGTAAAGTAGTCACTACACTGCTCCTCTAGTATGTGACCTCATAGTAAAGTAGTCACTACACTGCTCCTCTAGTATGTGACCTCATAGTAAAGTAGTCACTACACTGCTCCTCTAGTATGTGACCTCATAGTAAAGTAGTCACTACACTACTCCTCTAGTATGTGACCTCATAGTAAAGTAGTCACTACACTGCTCCTCTAGTATGTGACCTCATAGTAAAGTAGTCACTACACTGCTCCTCTAGAATGTTACCTCATAGTAAAGTAGTCACTACACTGCTCCTCTAGTATGTGACCTCATATATAGTAAAGTAGTCACTACACTGCTCCTCTAGTATGTGACCTCATAGTAAAGTAGTCACTACACTGCTCCTCTAGTATGTGACCTCATGGTGAAGTAGTCACTACACTACTCCTCTAGTATGTGACCTCATAGATAGTAAAGTAGTCACTACACTGACCCTCTAGTATGTGACCTCATAGATAGTAAAGTAGTCACTACACTACTCCTCTAGTATGTGACCTCATAGATAGTAAAGTAGTCACTACACTACTCCTCTAGTATGTGACCTCATAGTAAAGTAGTCACTACACTACTCCTCTAGTATGTGACCTCATAGTAAAGTAGTCACTACACTACTCCTCTAGTATGTGACCTCATAGTAAAGTAGTCACTACACTACTCCTCTAGTATGTGACCTCATAGATAGTAAAGTAGTCACTACACTACTCCTCTAGTATGTGACCTCATAGTAAAGTAGTCACTACACTACTCCTCTAGTGTGTGACCTCATAGATAGTAAAGTAGTCACTACACTACTCCTCTAGTATGTGACCTCATAGTAAAGTAGTGACTACACTACTCCTCTAGTATGTGACCTCATAGTAAAGTAGTCACTACACTACTCCTCTAGTATGTGACCTCATAGATAGTAAAGTAGTCACTACACTACTCCTCTAGTATGTGACCTCATAGATAGTAAAGTAGTCACTACACTGCTCCTCTAGTATGTGACCTCATAGTAAAGTAGTCACTACACTACTCCTCTAGTGTGTGACCTCATAGATAGTAAAGTAGTCACTGCACTACTCCTCTAGTATGTGACCTCATAGTAAAGTAGTCACTACACTACACCTCTAGTATGTGACCTCATGGTGAAGTAGTCACTACACTACTCCTCTAGTATGTGACCTCATAGATAGTAAAGTAGTCACTACACTGATCCTCTAGTATGTGACCTCATAGATAGTAAAGTAGTCACTATACTGATCCTCTAGTATGTGACCTCATAGATAGTAAAGTAGTCACTACACTACTCCTCTAGTATGTGACCTCATGGTGAAGTAGTCACTACACTACTCCTCTAGTATGTGACCTCATAGATAGTAAAGTAGTCACTACACTACTCCTATAGTATGTGACCTCATGGTGAAGTAGTCACTACACTACTCCTCTAGTATGTGACCTCATAGATAGTAAAGTAGTCACTACACTACTCCTCTAGTATGTGATCTCATAGTGAAGTAGTCACTACACTACTCCTCTAGTATGTGACCTCATAGTAAAGTAGTCACTACACTGCTCCTCTAGTATGTGACCTCATAGTAAAGTAGTCACTACACTGCTCCTCTAGTATGTGACCTCATAGTAAAGTAGTCACTACACTGCTCCTCTAGTATGTGACCTCATAGTAAAGTAGTCACTACACTGCTCCTCTAGTATGTGACCTCATAGTAAAGTAGTCACTACACTGCTCCTCTAGTATGTGACCTCATAGTAAAGTAGTCACTACACTACTCCTCTAGTATGTGACCTCATAGTAAAGTAGTCACTACACTGCTCCTCTAGTATGTGACCTCATAGTAAAGTAGTCACTACACTGCTCCTCTAGTATGTGACCTCATAGTAAAGTAGTCACTACACTGCTCCTCTAGTATGTGACCTCATAGTAAAGTAGTCACTACACTGCTCCTCTAGTATGTGACCTCATAGTAAAGTAGTCACTACACTACTCCTCTAGTATGTGACCTCATAGTAAAGTAGTCACTACACTGCTCCTCTAGTATGTGACCTCATAGTAAAGTAGTCACTACACTGCTCCTCTAGAATGTGACCTCATAGTAAAGTAGTCACTACACTGCTCCTCTAGTATGTGACCTCATATATAGTAAAGTAGTCACTACACTGCTCCTCTAGTATGTGACCTCATAGTAAAGTAGTCACTACACTGCTCCTCTAGTATGTGACCTCATAGTAAAGTAGTCACTACACTGCTCCTCTAGTATGTGACCTCATAGTAAAGTAGTCACTACACTGCTCCTCTAGTATGTGACCTCATAGTAAAGTAGTCACTACACTGCTCCTCTAGTATGTGACCTCATAGTAAAGTAGTCACTACACTACTCCTCTAGTATGTGACCTCATAGTAAAGTAGTCAATACACTGCTCCTCTAGTATGTGACCTCATAGATAGTAAAGTAGTCACTACACTGCTCCTCTAGTATGTGACCTCATAGTAAAGTAGTCACTACACTGCTCCTCTAGTATGTGACTTCATAGTAAAGTAGTCACTACACTGCTCCTCTAGTATGTGACCTCATAGTAAAGTAGTCACTACACTGCTCCTCTAGTATGTGACCTCATAGTAAAGTAGTCACTACACTGCTCCTCTAGTATGTGACCTCATAGTAAAGTAGTCACTACACTGCTCCTCTAGTATGTGACCTCATAGTAAAGTAGTCACTACACTGCTCCTCTAGTATGTGACCTCATAGTAAAGTAGTCACTACACTGCTCCTCTAGTATGTGACCTCATAGTAAAGTAGTCACTACACTGCTCCTCTAGTATGTGACCTCATAGTAAAGTAGTCACTACACTACTCCTCTAGTATGTGACCTCATAGTAAAGTAGTCACTACACTGCTCCTCCAGTATGTGACCTCATAGATAGTAAAGTAGTCACTACACTGCTCCTCTAGTATGTGACCTCATAGTAAAGTAGTCACTACACTGCTCCTCTAGTATGTGACTTCATAGTAAAGTAGTCACTACACTGCTCCTCTAGTATGTGACCTCATAGTAAAGTAGTCACTACACTGCTCCTCTAGTATGTGACCTCATAGTAAAGTAGTCACTACACTGCTCCTCTAGTATGTGACCTCATAGTAAAGTAGTCACTACACTGCTCCTCTAGTATGTGACCTCATAGTAAAGTAGTCACTACACTGCTCCTCTAGTATGTGACCTCATAGATAGTAAAGTAGTCACTACACTGCTCCTCTAGTATGTGACCTCATAGTAAAGTAGTCACTACACTGCTCCTCTAGTATGTGACCTCATAGTAAAGTAGTCACTACACTGCTCCTCTAGTATGTGACCTCATAGTAAAGTAGTCACTACAATGCTCCTCTAGTATGTGACCTCATAGTAAAGTAGTCACTACACTGCTCCTCTAGTATGTGACCTCATAGTAAAGTAGTCACTACACTACTCCTCTAGTATGTGACCTCATAGTAAAGTAGTCACTACACTGCTCCTCTAGTATGTGACCTCATAGTAAAGTAGTCACTACACTACTCCTCTAGTATGTGACCTCATAGTAAAGTAGTCACTACACTGCTCCTCTAGTATGTGACCTCATAGATAGTAAAGTAGTCACTACACTGCTCCTCTAGTATGTGACCTCATAGTAAAGTAGTCACTACACTGCTCCTCTAGTATGTGACCTCATAGTAAAGTAGTCACTACACTACTCCTCTAGTATGTGACCTCATAGTAAAGTAGTCACTACACTGCTCCTCTAGTATGTGACCTCATAGATAGTAAAGTAGTCACTACACTGCTCCTCTAGTATGTGACATCATAGTAAAGTAGTCACTACACTGCTCCTCTAGTATGTGACCTCATAGTAAAGTAGTCACTACACTGCTCCTCTAGTATGTGACCTCATGGTAAAGTAGTCACTACACTACTCCTCTAGTATGTGACCTCATAGTAAAGTAGTCAATACACTGCTCCTCTAGTATGTGACCTCATAGTAAAGTAGTCACTACACTGCTCCTCTAGTATGTGACCTCATAGTAAAGTAGTCACTACACTGCTCCTCTAGTATGTGACCTCATAGTAAAGTAGTCACTACACTGCTCCTCTAGTATGTCACCTCATAGTAAAGTAGTCACTACACTGCTCCTCTAGTATGTGACCTCATAGTAAAGTAGTCACTACACTGCTCCTCTAGTATGTGACCTCATAGATATTAAAGTAGTCACTACACTACTCCTCTAGTATGTGACCTCATAGTAAAGTAGTCACTACACTGCTCCTCTAGTATGTGACCTCATAGATAGTAAAGTAGTCACTACACTGCTCCTCTAGTATGTGACCTCATAGTAAAGTAGTCACTACACTGCTCCTCTAGTATGTGACCTCATAGTAAAGTAGTCACTACACTACTCCTCTAGTATGTGACCTCATAGTAAAGTAGTCACTACACTGCTCCTCTAGTATGTGACCTCATAGATAGTAAAGTAGTCACTACACTGCTCCTCTAGTATGTGACATCATAGTAAAGTAGTCACTACACTGCTCCTCTAGTATGTGACCTCATAGTAAAGTAGTCACTACACTGCTCCTCTAGTATGTGACCTCATAGTAAAGTAGTCACTACACTACTCCTCTAGTATGTGACCTCATAGTAAAGTAGTCAATACACTGCTCCTCTAGTATGTGACCTCATAGTAAAGTAGTCACTACACTGCTCCTCTAGTATGTGACCTCATAGTAAAGTAGTCACTACACTGCTCCTCTAGTATGTGACCTCATAGTAAAGTAGTCACTACACTGCTCCTCTAGTATGTAACCTCATAGTAAAGTAGTCACTACACTGCTCCTCTAGTATGTAACCTCATAGTAAAGTAGTCACTACACTACTCCTCTAGTATGTGACCACATGGTGAAGTAGTCACTACACTACTCCTCTAGTATGTGACCTCATAGATAGTAAAGTAGTCACTACACTGACCCTCTAGTATGTGACCTCATAGATAGTAAAGTAGTCACTACACTACTCCTCTAGTATGTGACCTCATAGATAGTAAAGTAGTCACTACACTACTCCTCTAGTATGTGACCTCATAGTAAAGTAGTCACTACACTACTCCTCTAGTATGTGACCTCATAGTAAAGTAGTCACTACACTACTCCTCTAGTATGTGACCTCATAGTAAAGTAGTCACTACACTACTCCTCTAGTATGTGACCTCATAGATAGTAAAGTAGTCACTACACTACTCCTCTAGTATGTGACCTCATAGTAAAGTAGTCACTACACTACTCCTCTAGTGTGTGACCTCATAGATAGTAAAGTAGTCACTACACTACTCCTCTAGTATGTGACCTCATAGTAAAGTAGTGACTACACTACTCCTCTAGTATGTGACCTCATAGTAAAGTAGTCACTACACTACTCCTCTAGTATGTGACCTCATAGATAGTAAAGTAGTCACTACACTGCTCCTCTAGTATGTGACCTCATAGTAAAGTAGTCACTACACTACTCCTCTAGTGTGTGACCTCATAGATAGTAAAGTAGTCACTGCACTACTCCTCTAGTATGTGACCTCATAGATAGTAAAGTAGTCACTATACTGAGTCCTCTACCTCATACACTACACTACTCCTCTAGTATGTGACCTCATGGTGAAGTAGTCACTACACTACTCCTCTAGTATGTGACCTCATAGATAGTAAAGTAGTCACTACACTAATCCTCTAGTATGTGACCTCATAGATAGTAAAGTAGTCACTATACTGATCCTCTAGTATGTGACCTCATAGATAGTAAAGTAGTCACTACACTACTCCTCTAGTATGTGACCTCATGGTGAAGTAGTCACTACACTACTCCTCTAGTATGTGACCTCATAGATAGTAAAGTAGTCACTACACTACTCCTATAGTATGTGACCTCATGGTGAAGTAGTCACTACACTACTCCTCTAGTATGTGACCTCATAGATAGTAAAGTAGTCACTACACTACTCCTCTAGTATGTGATCTCATAGTGAAGTAGTCACTACACTACTCCTCTAGTATGTGACCTCATAGTAAAGTAGTCACTACACTGCTCCTCTAGTATGTGACCTCATAGTAAAGTAGTCACTACACTGCTCCTCTAGTATGTGACCTCATAGTAAAGTAGTCACTACACTGCTCCTCTAGTATGTGACCTCATAGTAAAGTAGTCACTACACTGCTCCTCTAGTATGTGACCTCATAGTAAAGTAGTCACTACACTGCTCCTCTAGTATGTGACCTCATAGTAAAGTAGTCACTACACTACTCCTCTAGTATGTGACCTCATAGTAAAGTAGTCACTACACTGCTCCTCTAGTATGTGACCTCATAGTAAAGTAGTCACTACACTGCTCCTCTAGTATGTGACCTCATAGTAAAGTAGTCACTACACTGCTCCTCTAGTATGTGACCTCATAGTAAAGTAGTCACTACACTGCTCCTCTAGTATGTGACCTCATAGTAAAGTAGTCACTACACTACTCCTCTAGTATGTGACCTCATAGTAAAGTAGTCACTACACTGCTCCTCTAGTATGTGACCTCATAGTAAAGTAGTCACTACACTGCTCCTCTAAAATGTGACCTCATAGTAAAGTAGTCACTACACTGCTCCTCTAGTATGTGACCTCATATATAGTAAAGTAGTCACTACACTGCTCCTCTAGTATGTGACCTCATAGTAAAGTAGTCACTACACTGCTCCTCTAGTATGTGACCTCATAGTAAAGTAGTCACTACACTGCTCCTCTAGTATGTGACCTAAAGGTAAAGTAGTCAACACACTGCTCCTCTAGTATGTGACCTCATAGTAAAGTAGTCACTACACTGCTCCTCTAGTATGTGACCTCATAGTAAAGTAGTCACTACACTGCTCCTCTAGTATGTGACCTCATAGTAAAGTAGTCACTACACTACTCCTCTAGTATGTGACCTCATAGTAAAGTAGTCAATACACTGCTCCTCTAGTATGTGACCTCATAGATAGTAAAGTAGTCACTACACTGCTCCTCTAGTATGTGACCTCATAGTAAAGTAGTCACTACACTGCTCCTCTAGTATGTGACTTCATAGTAAAGTAGTCACTACACTGCTCCTCTAGTATGTGACCTCATAGTAAAGTAGTCACTACACTGCTCCTCTAGTATGTGACCTCATAGTAAAGTAGTCACTACACTGCTCCTCTAGTATGTGACCTCATAGTAAAGTAGTCACTACACTGCTCCTCTAGTATGTGACCTCATAGTAAAGTAGTCACTACACTGCTCCTCTAGTATGTGACCTCATAGTAAAGTAGTCACTACACTGCTCCTCTAGTATGTGACCTCATAGTAAAGTAGTCACTACACTGCTCCTCTAGTATGTGACCTCATAGTAAAGTAGTCACTACACTACTCCTCTAGTATGTGACCTCATAGTAAAGTAGTCACTACACTGCTCCTCCAGTATGTGACCTCATAGATAGTAAAGTAGTCACTACACTGCTCCTCTAGTATGTGACCTCATAGTAAAGTAGTCACTACACTGCTCCTCTAGTATGTGACTTCATGGTAAAGTAGTCACTACACTGCTCCTCTAGTATGTGACCTCATAGTAAAGTAGTCACTACACTGCTCCTCTAGTATGTGACCTCATAGTAAAGTAGTCACTACACTGCTCCTCTAGTATGTGACCTCATAGTAAAGTAGTCACTACACTGCTCCTCTAGTATGTGACCTCATAGTAAAGTAGTCACTACACTGCTCCTCTAGTATGTGACCTCATAGATAGTAAAGTAGTCACTACACTGCTCCTCTAGTATGTGACCTCATAGTAAAGTAGTCACTACACTGCTCCTCTAGTATGTGACCTCATAGTAAAGTAGTCACTACACTGCTCCTCTAGTATGTGACCTCATAGTAAAGTAGTCACTACAATGCTCCTCTAGTATGTGACCTCATAGTAAAGTAGTCACTACACTGCTCCTCTAGTATGTGACCTCATAGTAAAGTAGTCACTACACTACTCCTCTAGTATGTGACCTCATAGTAAAGTAGTCACTACACTGCTCCTCTAGTATGTGACCTCATAGTAAAGTAGTCACTACACTACTCCTCTAGTATGTGACCTCATAGTAAAGTAGTCACTACACTGCTCCTCTAGTATGTGACCTCATAGATAGTAAAGTAGTCACTACACTGCTCCTCTAGTATGTGACCTCATAGTAAAGTAGTCACTACACTGCTCCTCTAGTATGTGACCTCATAGTAAAGTAGTCACTACACTACTCCTCTAGTATGTGACCTCATAGTAAAGTAGTCACTACACTGCTCCTCTAGTATGTGACCTCATAGATAGTAAAGTAGTCACTACACTGCTCCTCTAGTATGTGACATCATAGTAAAGTAGTCACTACACTGCTCCTCTAGTATGTGACCTCATAGTAAAGTAGTCACTACACTGCTCCTCTAGTATGTGACCTCATAGTAAAGTAGTCACTACACTACTCCTCTAGTATGTGACCTCATAGTAAAGTAGTCAATACACTGCTCCTCTAGTATGTGACCTCATAGTAAAGTAGTCACTACACTGCTCCTCTAGTATGTGACCTCATAGTAAAGTAGTCACTACACTGCTCCTCTAGTATGTGACCTCATAGTAAAGTAGTCACTACACTGCTCCTCTAGTATGTAACCTCATAGTAAAGTAGTCACTACACTGCTCCTCTAGTATGTGACCTCATAGTAAAGTAGTCACTACACTGCTCCTCTAGTATGTGACCTCATAGTAAAGTAGTCACTACACTACTCCTCTAGTATGTGACCTCATAGTAAAGTAGTCACTACACTGCTCCTCTAGTATGTGACCTCATAGATATTAAAGTAGTCACTACACTACTCCTCTAGTATGTGACCTCATAGTAAAGTAGTCACTACACTGCTCCTCTAGTATGTGACCTCATAGATAGTAAAGTAGTCACTACACTGCTCCTCTAGTATGTGACCTCATAGTAAAGTAGTCACTACACTGCTCCTCTAGTATGTGACCTCATAGTAAAGTAGTCACTACACTACTCCTCTAGTATGTGACCTCATAGTAAAGTAGTCACTACACTGCTCCTCTAGTATGTGACCTCATAGATAGTAAAGTAGTCACTACACTGCTCCTCTAGTATGTGACATCATAGTAAAGTAGTCACTACACTGCTCCTCTAGTATGTGACCTCATAGTAAAGTAGTCACTACACTGCTCCTCTAGTATGTGACCTCATAGTAAAGTAGTCACTACACTACTCCTCTAGTATGTGACCTCATAGTAAAGTAGTCAATACACTGCTCCTCTAGTATGTGACCTCATAGTAAAGTAGTCACTACACTGCTCCTCTAGTATGTGACCTCATAGTAAAGTAGTCACTACACTGCTCCTCTAGTATGTGACCTCATAGTAAAGTAGTCACTACACTGCTCCTCTAGTATGTAACCTCATAGTAAAGTAGTCACTACACTGCTCCTCTAGTATGTGACCTCATAGTAAAGTAGTCACTACACTGCTCCTCTAGTATGTGACCTCATAGTAAAGTAGTCACTACACTACTCCTCTAGTATGTGACCTCATAGATAGTAAAGTAGTCACTACACTGCTCCTCTAGTATGTGACCTCATAGTAAAGTAGTCACTACACTACTCCTCTAGTATGTGACCTCATAGTAAAGTAGTCACTACACTACTCCTCTAGTATGTGACCTCATAGATAGTAAAGTAGTCACTACACTACTCCTCTAGTATGTGACCTCATAGTAAAGTAGTCACTACACTACTCCTCTAGTGTGTGACCTCATAGATAGTAAAGTAGTCACTGCACTACTCCTCTAGTATGTGACCTCATAGTAAAGTAGTCACTACACTACTCCTCTAGTATGTGACCTCATGGTGAAGTAGTCACTACACTACTCCTCTAGTATGTGACCTCATAGATAGTAAAGTAGTCACTACAGTGATCCTCTAGTATGTGACCTCATAGATAGTAAAGTAGTCACTACACTGATCCTCTAGTATGTGACCCCATAGATAGTAAAGTAGTCACTACACTACTCCTCTAGTATGTGACCTCATGGTGAAGTAGTCACTACACTACTCCTCTAGTATGTGACCTCATAGATAGTAAAGTAGTCACTACACTACTCCTATAGTATGTGACCTCATGGTGAAGTAGTCACTACACTACTCCTCTAGTATGTGACCTCATAGATAGTAAAGTAGTCACTACACTACTCCTCTAGTATGTGATCTCATAGTGAAGTAGTCACTACACTACTCCTCTAGTATGTGACCTCATAGTAAAGTAGTCACTACACTGCTCCTCTAGTATGTGACCTCATAGTAAAGTAGTCACTACACTGCTCCTCTAGTATGTGACCTCATAGTAAAGTAGTCACTACACTGCTCCTCTAGTATGTGACCTCATAGTAAAGTAGTCACTACACTGCTCCTCTAGTATGTGACCTCATAGTAAAGTAGTCACTACACTGCTCCTCTAGTATGTGACCTCATAGTAAAGTAGTCACTACACTACTCCTCTAGTATGTGACCTCATAGTAAAGTAGTCACTACACTGCTCCTCTAGTATGTGACCTCATAGTAAAGTAGTCACTACACTGCTCCTCTAGAATGTGACCTCATAGTAAAGTAGTCACTACACTGCTCCTCTAGTATGTGACCTCATATATAGTAAAGTAGTCACTACACTGCTCCTCTAGTATGTGACCTCATAGTAAAGTAGTCACTACACTGCTCCTCTAGTATGTGACCTCATAGTAAAGTAGTCACTACACTGCTCCTCTAGTATGTGACCTCATAGTAAAGTAGTCACTACACTGCTCCTCTAGTATGTGACCTCATAGTAAAGTAGTCACTACACTGCTCCTCTAGTATGTGACCTCATAGTAAAGTAGTCACTACACTGCTCCTCTAGTATGTGACCTCATAGTAAAGTAGTCACTACACTACTCCTCTAGTATGTGACCTCATAGTAAAGTAGTCACTACACTGCTCCTCTAGTATGTGACCTCATAGATAGTAAAGTAGTCACTACACTGCTCCTCTAGTATGTGACCTCATAGTAAAGTAGTCACTACACTGCTCCTCTAGTATGTGACTTCATAGTAAAGTAGTCACTACACTGCTCCTCTAGTATGTGACCTCATAGTAAAGTAGTCACTACACTGCTCCTCTAGTATGTGACCTCATAGTAAAGTAGTCACTACACTGCTCCTCTAGTATGTGACCTCATAGTAAAGTAGTCACTACACTGCTCCTCTAGTATGTGACCTCATAGTAAAGTAGTCACTACACTGCTCCTCTAGTATGTGACCTCATAGATAGTAAAGTAGTCACTACACTGCTCCTCTAGTATGTGACCTCATAGTAAAGTAGTCACTACACTGCTCCTCTAGTATGTGACCTCATAGTAAAGTAGTCACTACACTGCTCCTCTAGTATGTGACCTCATAGTAAAGTAGTCACTACAATGCTCCTCTAGTATGTGACCTCATAGTAAAGTAGTCACTACACTGCTCCTCTAGTATGTGACCTCATAGTAAAGTAGTCACTACACTACTCCTCTAGTATGTGACCTCATAGTAAAGTAGTCACTACACTGCTCCTCTAGTATGTGACCTCATAGTAAAGTAGTCACTACACTACTCCTCTAGTATGTGACCTCATAGTAAAGTAGTCACTACACTGCTCCTCTAGTATGTGACCTCATAGATAGTAAAGTAGTCACTACACTGCTCCTCTAGTATGTGACCTCATAGATAGTAAAGTAGTCACTACACTGCTCCTCTAGTATGTGACCTCATAGTAAAGTAGTCACTACACTGCTCCTCTAGTATGTGACCTCATAGTAAAGTAGTCACTACACTACTCCTCTAGTATGTGACCTCATAGTAAAGTAGTCAATACACTGCTCCTCTAGTATGTGACCTCATAGTAAAGTAGTCACTACACTGCTCCTCTAGTATGTGACCTCATAGTAAAGTAGTCACTACACTGCTCCTCTAGTATGTGACCTCATAGTAAAGTAGTCACTACACTGCTCCTCTAGTATGTAACCTCATAGTAAAGTAGTCACTACACTGCTCCTCTAGTATGTGACCTCATAGTAAAGTAGTCACTACACTGCTCCTCTAGTATGTGACCTCATAGTAAAGTAGTCACTACACTACTCCTCTAGTATGTGACCTCATAGATAGTAAAGTAGTCACTACACTGCTCCTCTAGTATGTGACCTCATAGTAAAGTAGTCACTACACTACTCCTCTAGTATGTGACCTCATAGTAAAGTAGTCACTACACTACTCCTCTAGTATGTGACCTCATAGATAGTAAAGTAGTCACTACACTACTCCTCTAGTATGTGACCTCATAGTAAAGTAGTCACTACACTACTCCTCTAGTGTGTGACCTCATAGATAGTAAAGTAGTCACTGCACTACTCCTCTAGTATGTGACCTCATAGTAAAGTAGTCACTACACTACTCCTCTAGTATGTGACCTCATGGTGAAGTAGTCACTACACTACTCCTCTAGTATGTGACCTCATAGATAGTAAAGTAGTCACTACAGTGATCCTCTAGTATGTGACCTCATAGATAGTAAAGTAGTCACTACACTGATCCTCTAGTATGTGACCCCATAGATAGTAAAGTAGTCACTACACTACTCCTCTAGTATGTGACCTCATGGTGAAGTAGTCACTACACTACTCCTCTAGTATGTGACCTCATAGATAGTAAAGTAGTCACTACACTACTCCTATAGTATGTGACCTCATGGTGAAGTAGTCACTACACTACTCCTCTAGTATGTGACCTCATAGATAGTAAAGTAGTCACTACACTACTCCTCTAGTATGTGATCTCATAGTGAAGTAGTCACTACACTACTCCTCTAGTATGTGACCTCATAGTAAAGTAGTCACTACACTGCTCCTCTAGTATGTGACCTCATAGTAAAGTAGTCACTACACTGCTCCTCTAGTATGTGACCTCATAGTAAAGTAGTCACTACACTGGTCCTCTAGTATGTGACCTCATAGTAAAGTAGTCACTACACTGCTCCTCTAGTATGTGACCTCATAGTAAAGTAGTCACTACACTGCTCCTCTAGTATGTGACCTCATAGTAAAGTAGTCACTACACTACTCCTCTAGTATGTGACCTCATAGTAAAGTAGTCACTACACTGCTCCTCTAGTATGTGACCTCATAGTAAAGTAGTCACTACACTGCTCCTCTAGAATGTGACCTCATAGTAAAGTAGTCACTACACTGCTCCTCTAGTATGTGACCTCATATATAGTAAAGTAGTCACTACACTGCTCCTCTAGTATGTGACCTCATAGTAAAGTAGTCACTACACTGCTCCTCTAGTATGTGACCTCATAGTAAAGTAGTCACTACACTGCTCCTCTAGTATGTGACCTCATAGTAAAGTAGTCACTACACTGCTCCTCTAGTATGTGACCTCATAGTAAAGTAGTCACTACACTGCTCCTCTAGTATGTGACCTCATAGTAAAGTAGTCACTACACTGCTCCTCTAGTATGTGACCTCATAGTAAAGTAGTCACTACACTACTCCTCTAGTATGTGACCTCATAGTAAAGTAGTCACTACACTGCTCCTCTAGTATGTGACCTCATAGATAGTAAAGTAGTCACTACACTGCTCCTCTAGTATGTGACCTCATAGTAAAGTAGTCACTACACTGCTCCTCTAGTATGTGACTTCATAGTAAAGTAGTCACTACACTGCTCCTCTAGTATGTGACCTCATAGTAAAGTAGTCACTACACTGCTCCTCTAGTATGTGACCTCATAGTAAAGTAGTCACTACACTGCTCCTCTAGTATGTGACCTCATAGTAAAGTAGTCACTACACTGCTCCTCTAGTATGTGACCTCATAGTAAAGTAGTCACTACACTGCTCCTCTAGTATGTGACCTCATAGATAGTAAAGTAGTCACTACACTGCTCCTCTAGTATGTGACCTCATAGTAAAGTAGTCACTACACTGCTCCTCTAGTATGTGACCTCATAGTAAAGTAGTCACTACACTGCTCCTCTAGTATGTGACCTCATAGTAAAGTAGTCACTACAATGCTCCTCTAGTATGTGACCTCATAGTAAAGTAGTCACTACACTGCTCCTCTAGTATGTGACCTCATAGTAAAGTAGTCACTACACTACTCCTCTAGTATGTGACCTCATAGTAAAGTAGTCACTACACTGCTCCTCTAGTATGTGACCTCATAGTAAAGTAGTCACTACACTACTCCTCTAGTATGTGACCTCATAGTAAAGTAGTCACTACACTGCTCCTCTAGTATGTGACCTCATAGATAGTAAAGTAGTCACTACACTGCTCCTCTAGTATGTGACCTCATAGTAAAGTAGTCACTACACTGCTCCTCTAGTATGTGACCTCATAGTAAAGTAGTCACTACACTACTCCTCTAGTATGTGACCTCATAGTAAAGTAGTCACTACACTGCTCCTCTAGTATGTGACCTCATAGATAGTAAAGTAGTCACTACACTGCTCCTATAGTATGTGACATCATAGTAAAGTAGTCACTACACTGCTCCTCTAGTATGTGACCTCATAGTAAAGTAGTCACTACACTGCTCCTCTAGTATGTGACCTCATAGTAAAGTAGTCACTACACTACTCCTCTAGTATGTGACCTCATAGTAAAGTAGTCAATACACTGCTCCTCTAGTATGTGACCTCATAGTAAAGTAGTCACTACACTGCTCCTCTAGTATGTGACCTCATAGTAAAGTAGTCACTACACTGCTCCTCTAGTATGTGACCTCATAGTAAAGTAGTCACTACACTGCTCCTCTAGTATGTGACCTCATAGTAAAGTAGTCACTACACTGCTCCTCTAGTATGTGACCTCATAGTAAAGTAGTCACTACACTGCTCCTCTAGTATGTGACCTCATAGTAAAGTAGTCACTACACTACTCCTCTAGTATGTGACCTCATAGTAAAGTAGTCACTACACTGCTCCTCTAGTATGTGACCTCATAGTAAAGTAGTCACTACACTGCTCCTCTAGTATGTGACCTCATAGATATTAAAGTAGTCACTACACTACTCCTCTAGTATGTGACCTCATAGTAAAGTAGTCACTACACTGCTCCTCTAGTATGTGACCTCATAGATAGTAAAGTAGTCACTACACTGCTCCTCTAGTATGTGACCTCATAGTAAAGTAGTCACTACACTGCTCCTCTAGTATGTGACCTCATAGTAAAGTAGTCACTACACTACTCCTCTAGTATGTGACCTCATAGTAAAGTAGTCACTACACTGCTCCTCTAGTATGTGACCTCATAGATAGTAAAGTAGTCACTACACTGCTCCTCTAGTATGTGACATCATAGTAAAGTAGTCACTACACTGCTCCTCTAGTATGTGACCTCATAGTAAAGTAGTCACTACACTGCTCCTCTAGTATGTGACCTCATAGTAAAGTAGTCACTACACTACTCCTCTAGTATGTGACCTCATAGTAAAGTAGTCAATACACTGCTCCTCTAGTATGTGACCTCATAGTAAAGTAGTCACTACACTGCTCCTCTAGTATGTGACCTCATAGTAAAGTAGTCACTACACTGCTCCTCTAGTATGTGACCTCATAGTAAAGTAGTCACTACACTGCTCCTCTAGTATGTAACCTCATAGTAAAGTAGTCACTACACTGCTCCTCTAGTATGTGACCTCATAGTAAAGTAGTCACTACACTGCTCCTCTAGTATGTGACCTCATAGTAAAGTAGTCACTACACTACTCCTCTAGTATGTGACCTCATAGATAGTAAAGTAGTCACTACACTGCTCCTCTAGTATGTGACCTCATGGTGAAGTAGTCACTACACTACTCCTCTAGTATGTGACCTCATAGATAGTAAAGTAGTCACTACACTACTCCTCTAGTATGTGATCTCATAGTGAAGTAGTCACTACACTACTCCTCTAGTATGTGACCTCATAGTAAAGTAGTCACTACACTGCTCCTCTAGTATGTGACCTCATAGTAAAGTAGTCACTACACTGCTCCTCTAGTATGTGACCTCATAGTAAAGTAGTCACTACACTGCTCCTCTAGTATGTGACCTCATAGTAAAGTAGTCACTACACTGCTCCTCTAGTATGTGACCTCATAGTAAAGTAGTCACTACACTGCTCCTCTAGTATGTGACCTCATAGTAAAGTAGTCACTACACTACTCCTCTAGTATGTGACCTCATAGTAAAGTAGTCACTACACTGCTCCTCTAGTATGTGACCTCATAGTAAAGTAGTCACTACACTGCTCCTCTAGAATGTGACCTCATAGTAAAGTAGTCACTACACTGCTCCTCTAGTATGTGACCTCATATATAGTAAAGTAGTCACTACACTGCTCCTCTAGTATGTGACCTCATAGTAAAGTAGTCACTACACTGCTCCTCTAGTATGTGACCTCATAGTAAAGTAGTCACTACACTGCTCCTCTAGTATGTGACCTCATAGTAAAGTAGTCACTACACTGCTCCTCTAGTATGTGACCTCATAGTAAAGTAGTCACTACACTGCTCCTCTAGTATGTGACCTCATAGTAAAGTAGTCACTACACTGCTCCTCTAGTATGTGACCTCATAGTAAAGTAGTCACTACACTACTCCTCTAGTATGTGACCTCATAGTAAAGTAGTCACTACACTGCTCCTCTAGTATGTGACCTCATAGATAGTAAAGTAGTCACTACACTGCTCCTCTAGTATGTGACCTCATAGTAAAGTAGTCACTACACTGCTCCTCTAGTATGTGACCTCATAGTAAAGTAGTCACTACACTGCTCCTCTAGTATGTGACCTCATAGTAAAGTAGTCACTACACTGCTCCTCTAGTATGTGACCTCATAGTAAAGTAGTCACTACACTGCTCCTCTAGTATGTGACCTCATAGTAAAGTAGTCACTACACTGCTCCTCTAGTATGTGACCTCATAGTAAAGTAGTCACTACACTGCTCCTCTAGTATGTGACCTCATAGATAGTAAAGTAGTCACTACACTGCTCCTCTAGTATGTGACCTCATAGTAAAGTAGTCACTACACTGCTCCTCTAGTATGTGACCTCATAGTAAAGTAGTCACTACACTGCTCCTCTAGTATGTGACCTCATAGTAAAGTAGTCACTACAATGCTCCTCTAGTATGTGACCTCATAGTAAAGTAGTCACTACACTGCTCCTCTAGTATGTGACCTCATAGTAAAGTAGTCACTACACTACTCCTCTAGTATGTGACCTCATAGTAAAGTAGTCACTACACTGCTCCTCTAGTATGTGACCTCATAGTAAAGTAGTCACTACACTACTCCTCTAGTATGTGACCTCATAGTAAAGTAGTCACTACACTGCTCCTCTAGTATGTGACCTCATAGATAGTAAAGTAGTCACTACACTGCTCCTCTAGTATGTGACCTCATAGTAAAGTAGTCACTACACTGCTCCTCTAGTATGTGACCTCATAGTAAAGTAGTCACTACACTACTCCTCTAGTATGTGACCTCATAGTAAAGTAGTCACTACACTGCTCCTCTAGTATGTGACCTCATAGATAGTAAAGTAGTCACTACACTGCTCCTATAGTATGTGACATCATAGTAAAGTAGTCACTACACTGCTCCTCTAGTATGTGACCTCATAGTAAAGTAGTCACTACACTGCTCCTCTAGTATGTGACCTCATAGTAAAGTAGTCACTACACTACTCCTCTAGTATGTGACCTCATAGTAAAGTAGTCAATACACTGCTCCTCTAGTATGTGACCTCATAGTAAAGTAGTCACTACACTGCTCCTCTAGTATGTGACCTCATAGTAAAGTAGTCACTACACTGCTCCTCTAGTATGTGACCTCATAGTAAAGTAGTCACTACACTGCTCCTCTAGTATGTGACCTCATAGTAAAGTAGTCACTACACTGCTCCTCTAGTATGTGACCTCATAGTAAAGTAGTCACTACACTGCTCCTCTAGTATGTGACCTCATAGTAAAGTAGTCACTACACTACTCCTCTAGTATGTGACCTCATAGTAAAGTAGTCACTACACTGCTCCTCTAGTATGTGACCTCATAGATATTAAAGTAGTCACTACACTACTCCTCTAGTATGTGACCTCATAGTAAAGTAGTCACTACACTGCTCCTCTAGTATGTGACCTCATAGATAGTAAAGTAGTCACTACACTGCTCCTCTAGTATGTGACCTCATAGTAAAGTAGTCACTACACTGCTCCTCTAGTATGTAACCTCATAGTAAAGTAGTCACTACACTGCTCCTCTAGTATGTGACCTCATAGTAAAGTAGTCACTACACTGCTCCTCTAGTATGTGACCTCATAGTAAAGTAGTCACTACACTACTCCTCTAGTATGTGACCTCATAGATAGTAAAGTAGTCACTACACTGCTCCTCTAGTATGTGACCTCATAGTAAAGTAGTCACTACACTGCTCCTCTAGTATGTGACCTCATAGTAAAGTAGTCACTACACTACTCCTCTAGTATGTGACCTCATAGTAGTAAGTAGTCACTACACTGCTCCTCTAGTATGTAACCTCATAGTAAAGTAGTCACTACACTGCTCCTCTAGTATGTGACCTCATAGTAAAGTAGTCACTACACTGCTCCTCTAGTATGTGACCTCATGGTGAAGTAGTCACTACACTACTCCTCTAGTATGTGACCTCATAGATAGTAAAGTAGTCACTACACTGCTCCTCTAGTATGTGACCTCATAGTAAAGTAGTCACTACACTGCTCCTCTAGTATGTGACCTCATAGTAAAGTAGTCACTACACTGCTCCTCTAGTATGTGACCTCATAGTAAAGTAGTCACTACACTGCTCCTCTAGTATGTGACCTCATAGTAAAGTAGTCACTACACTGCTCCTCTAGTATGTGACCTCATAGTAAAGTAGTCACTACACTGCTCCTCTAGTATGTGACCTCATAGTAAAGTAGTCACTACACTACTCCTCTAGTATGTGACCTCATAGTAAAGTAGTCACTACACTGCTCCTCTAGTATGTGACCTCATAGATAGTAAAGTAGTCACTACACTACTCCTCTAGTATGTGACCTCATAGTAAAGTAGTCACTACACTGCTCCTCTAGTATGTGACCTCATAGTAAAGTAGTCACTACACTGCTCCTCTAGTATGTGACCTCATAGTAAAGTAGTCACTACACTGCTCCTCTAGTATGTGACCTCATAGTAAAGTAGTCACTACACTGCTCCTCTAGTATGTGACCTCATAGTAAAGTAGTCACTACACTGCTCCTCTAGTATGTGACCTCATAGTAAAGTAGTCACTACACTGCTCCTCTAGTATGTGACCTCATAGATAGTAAAGTAGTCACTACACTGCTCCTCTAGTATGTGACCTCATAGTAAAGTAGTCACTACACTGCTCCTCTAGTATGTGACCTCATAGTAAAGTAGTCACTACACTGCTCCTCTAGTATGTGACCTCATAGTAAAGTAGTCACTACAATGCTCCTCTAGTATGTGACCTCATAGTAAAGTAGTCACTACACTGCTCCTCTAGTATGTGACCTCATAGTAAAGTAGTCACTACACTACTCCTCTAGTATGTGACCTCATAGTAAAGTAGTCACTACACTGCTCCTCTAGTATGTGACCTCATAGTAAAGTAGTCACTACACTACTCCTCTAGTATGTGACCTCATAGTAAAGTAGTCACTACACTGCTCCTCTAGTATGTGACCTCATAGATAGTAAAGTAGTCACTACACTGCTCCTCTAGTATGTGACCTCATAGTAAAGTAGTCACTACACTGCTCCTCTAGTATGTGACCTCATAGTAAAGTAGTCACTACACTACTCCTCTAGTATGTGACCTCATAGTAAAGTAGTCACTACACTGCTCCTCTAGTATGTGACCTCATAGATAGTAAAGTAGTCACTACACTGCTCCTATAGTATGTGACATCATAGTAAAGTAGTCACTACACTGCTCCTCTAGTATGTGACCTCATAGTAAAGTAGTCACTACACTGCTCCTCTAGTATGTGACCTCATAGTAAAGTAGTCACTACACTACTCCTCTAGTATGTGACCTCATAGTAAAGTAGTCAATACACTGCTCCTCTAGTATGTGACCTCATAGTAAAGTAGTCACTACACTGCTCCTCTAGTATGTGACCTCATAGTAAAGTAGTCACTACACTGCTCCTCTAGTATGTGACCTCATAGTAAAGTAGTCAGTTCACTGCTCCTCTAGTATGTAACCTCATAGTAAAGTAGTCACTACACTGCTCCTCTAGTATGTGACCTCATAGTAAAGTAGTCACTACACTGCTCCTCTAGTATGTGACCTCATAGTAAAGTAGTCACTACACTACTCCTCTAGTATGTGACCTCATAGTAAAGTAGTCACTACACTGCTCCTCTAGTATGTGACCTCATAGATATTAAAGTAGTCACTACACTACTCCTCTAGTATGTGACCTCATAGTAAAGTAGTCACTACACTGCTCCTCTAGTATGTGACCTCATAGATAGTAAAGTAGTCACTACACTGCTCCTCTAGTATGTGACCTCATAGTAAAGTAGTCACTACACTGCTCCTCTAGTATGTAACCTCATAGTAAAGTAGTCACTACACTGCTCCTCTAGTATGTGACCTCATAGTAAAGTAGTCACTACACTGCTCCTCTAGTATGTGACCTCATAGTAAAGTAGTCACTACACTACTCCTCTAGTATGTGACCTCATAGATAGTAAAGTAGTCACTACACTGCTCCTCTAGTATGTGACCTCATAGTAAAGTAGTCACTACACTACTCCTCTAGTATGTGACCTCATAGTAAAGTAGTCACTACACTACTCCTCTAGTATGTGACCTCATAGATAGTAAAGTAGTCACTACACTACTCCTCTAGTATGTGACCTCATAGTAAAGTAGTCACTACACTGCTCCTCTAGTATGTGACCTCATAGATAGTAAAGTAGTCACTACACTACTCCTCTAGTATGTGACCTCATAGTAAAGTAGTCACTACACTACTCCTCTAGTGTGTGACCTCATAGATAGTAAAGTAGTCACTACACTACTCCTCTAGAATGTGACCTCATAGTAAAGTAGTCACTACACTACTCCTCTAGTGTGTGACCTCATAGATAGTAAAGTAGTCACTACACTACTCCTCTAGTATGTTACCTCATAGATAGTAAAGTAGTCACTACACTGCTCCTCTAGTGTGTGACCTCATAGATAGTAAAGTAGTCACTACACTACTCCTCTAGTATGTGACCTCATAGATAGTAAAGTAGTCACTACACTACTCCTCTGGTATGTGACCTCATAGATAGTAAAGTAGTCACTACACTACTCATCTAGTGTGTGACCTCATAGATAGTAAAGTAGTCACTACACTACTCCTCTAGTATGTGACCTCATAGATAGTAAAGTAGTCACTACACTGCTCCTCTAGTGTGTGACCTCATAGATAGTAAAGTAGTCATTACACTGCTCCTCTAGTGTGTGACCTCATAGATAGTAAAGTAGTCATTACACTGCTCCTCTAGTGTGTGACCTCATAGATAGTAAAGTAGTCATTACACTGCTCCTCTAGTATGTTACCTCATGGTGAAGTAGTCACTACACTACTCCTCTAGTATGTGACCTCATAGATAGTAAAGTAGTCACTACACTACTCCTCTAGTATGTGACCTCATAGTAAAGTAGTCACTACACTACTCCTCTAGTATGTGACCTCATAGTGAAGTAGTCACTACACTACTCCTCTAGTATGTGACCTCATAGATAGTAAAGTAGTCACTACACTACTCCTCTAGTATGTGACCTCATAGTAAAGTAGTCACTACACTACTCCTATAGTATGTGACCTCATGGTGAAGTAGTCACTACACTACTCCTCTAGTATGTGACCTCATAGATAGTAAAGTAGTCACTACACTGATCCTCTAGTATGTGACCTCATAGATAGTAAAGTAGTCACTACACTGATCCTCTAGTATGTGACCTCATAGATAGTAAAGTAGTCACTACACTACTCCTCTAGTATGTGACCTCATAGATAGTAAAGTAGTCACTACACTACTCCTCTAGTATGTGACCTCATAGTAAAGTAGTCACTACACTGCTCCTCTAGTATGTGACCTCATAGTAAAGTAGTCACTACACTACTCCTCTAGTATGTGACCTCATAGTAAAGTAGTCACTACACTGCTCCTCTAGTATGTGACCTCATAGATAGTAAAGTAGTCACTACACTGCTCCTCTAGTATGTGACATCATAGTAAAGTAGTCACTACACTGCTCCTCTAGTATGTGACCTCATAGTAAAGTAGTCACTACACTGCTCCTCTAGTATGTGACCTCATAGTAAAGTAGTCACTACACTACTCCTCTAGTATGTGACCTCATAGTAAAGTAGTCAATACACTGCTCCTCTAGTATGTGACCTCATAGTAAAGTAGTCACTACACTGCTCCTCTAGTATGTGACCTCATAGTAAAGTAGTCACTACACTACTCCTCTAGTATGTGACCTCATAGTAAAGTAGTCACTACACTGCTCCTCTAGTATGTAACCTCATAGTAAAGTAGTCACTACACTGCTCCTCTAGTATGTGACCTCATAGTAAAGTAGTCACTACACTGCTCCTCTAGTATGTGACCTCATAGTAAAGTAGTCACTACACTACTCCTCTAGTATGTGACCTCATAGTAAAGTAGTCACTACACTGCTCCTCTAGTATGTGACCTCATAGATAGTAAAGTAGTCACTACACTACTCCTCTAGTATGTGACCTCATAGTAAAGTAGTCACTACACTACTCCTCTAGTATGTGACCTCATGGTGAAGTAGTCACTACACTACTCCTCTAGTATGTGACCTCATAGATAGTAAAGTAGTCACTACACTACTCCTCTAGTATGTGACCTCATAGTAAAGTAGTCACTACACTACTCCTATAGTATGTGACCTCATGGTGAAGTAGTCACTACACTACTCCTCTAGTATGTGACCTCATAGATAGTAAAGTAGTCACTACACTGATCCTCTAGTATGTGACCTCATAGATAGTAAAGTAGTCACTACACTGATCCTCTAGTATGTGACCTCATAGATAGTAAAGTAGTCACTACACTACTCCTCTAGTATGTGACCTCATAGATAGTAAAGTAGTCACTACACTACTCCTCTAGTATGTGACCTCATAGTAAAGTAGTCACTACACTACTCCTCTAGTATGTGACCTCATAGTAAAGTAGTCACTACACTACTCCTCTAGTATGTGACCTCATAGTAAAGTAGTCACTACACTGCTCCTCTAGTATGTGACCTCATAGATAGTAAAGTAGTCACTACACTGCTCCTCTAGTATGTGACATCATAGTAAAGTAGTCACTACACTGCTCCTCTAGTATGTGACCTCATAGTAAAGTAGTCACTACACTGCTCCTCTAGTATGTGACCTCATAGTAAAGTAGTCACTACACTACTCCTCTAGTATGTGACCTCATAGTAAAGTAGTCAATACACTGCTCCTCTAGTATGTGACCTCATAGTAAAGTAGTCACTACACTGCTCCTCTAGTATGTGACCTCATAGTAAAGTAGTCACTACACTACTCCTCTAGTATGTGACCTCATAGTAAAGTAGTCACTACACTGCTCCTCTAGTATGTAACCTCATAGTAAAGTAGTCACTACACTGCTCCTCTAGTATGTGACCTCATAGTAAAGTAGTCACTACACTGCTCCTCTAGTATGTGACCTCATAGTAAAGTAGTCACTACACTACTCCTCTAGTATGTGACCTCATAGTAAAGTAGTCACTACACTGCTCCTCTAGTATGTGACCTCATAGATATTAAAGTAGTCACTACACTACTCCTCTAGTATGTGACCTCATAGTAAAGTAGTCACTACACTGCTCCTCTAGTATGTGACCTCATAGATAGTAAAGTAGTCACTACACTGCTCCTCTAGTATGTGACCTCATAGTAAAGTAGTCACTACACTGCTCCTCTAGTATGTGACCTCATAGTAAAGTAGTCACTACACTACTCCTCTAGTATGTGACCTCATAGTAAAGTAGTCACTACACTGCTCCTCTAGTATGTGACCTCATAGATAGTAAAGTAGTCACTACACTGCTCCTCTAGTATGTGACATCATAGTAAAGTAGTCACTACACTGCTCCTCTAGTATGTGACCTCATAGTAAAGTAGTCACTACACTACTCCTCTAGTATGTGACCTCATAGTAAAGTAGTCAATACACTGCTCCTCTAGTATGTGACCTCATAGTAAAGTAGTCACTACACTGCTCCTCTAGTATGTGACCTCATAGTAAAGTAGTCACTACACTGCTCCTCTAGTATGTGACCTCATAGTAAAGTAGTCACTACACTGCTCCTCTAGTATGTAACCTCATAGTAAAGTAGTCACTACACTGCTCCTCTAGTATGTGACCTCATAGTAAAGTAGTCACTACACTGCTCCTCTAGTATGTGACCTCATAGTAAAGTAGTCACTACACTACTCCTCTAGTATGTGACCTCATAGATAGTAAAGTAGTCACTACACTGCTCCTCTAGTATGTGACCTCATAGTAAAGTAGTCACTACACTACTCCTCTAGTATGTGACCTCATAGTAAAGTAGTCACTACACTACTCCTCTAGTATGTGACCTCATAGATAGTAAAGTAGTCACTACACTACTCCTCTAGTATGTGACCTCATAGTAAAGTAGTCACTACACTGCTCCTCTAGTATGTGACCTCATAGATAGTAAAGTAGTCACTACACTACTCCTCTAGTATGTGACCTCATAGTAAAGTAGTCACTACACTACTCCTCTAGTGTGTGACCTCATAGATAGTAAAGTAGTCACTACACTACTCCTCTAGAATGTGACCTCATAGTAAAGTAGTCACTACACTACTCCTCTAGTGTGTGACCTCATAGATAGTAAAGTAGTCACTACACTACTCCTCTAGTATGTGACCTCATAGATAGTAAAGTAGTCACTACACTGCTCCTCTAGTGTGTGACCTCATAGATAGTAAAGTAGTCACTACACTACTCCTCTAGTATGTGACCTCATAGATAGTAAAGTAGTCACTACACTACTCCTCTGGTATGTGACCTCATAGATAGTAAAGTAGTCACTACACTACTCATCTAGTGTGTGACCTCATAGATAGTAAAGTAGTCACTACACTACTCCTCTAGTATGTGACCTCATAGATAGTAAAGTAGTCACTACACTGCTCCTCTAGTGTGTGACCTCATAGATAGTAAAGTAGTCATTACACTGCTCCTCTAGTGTGTGACCTCATAGATAGTAAAGTAGTCATTACACTGCTCCTCTAGTGTGTGACCTCATAGATAGTAAAGTAGTTATTACACTGCTCCTCTAGTGTGTGACCTCATAGATAGTAAAGTAGTCATTACACTGCTCCTCTAGTATGTGACCTCATGGTGAAGTAGTCACTACACTACTCCTCTAGTATGTGACCTCATAGATAGTAAAGTAGTCACTACACTACTCCTCTAGTATGTGACCTCATAGTAAAGTAGTCACTACACTACTCCTCTAGTATGTGACCTCATGGTGAAGTAGTCACTACACTACTCCTCTAGTATGTGACCTCATAGATAGTAAAGTAGTCACTACACTGCTCCTCTAGTATGTGACCTCATAGTAAAGTAGTCACTACACTGCTCCTCTAGTATGTGACCTCATAGTAAAGTAGTCACTACACTGCTCCTCTAGTATGTGACCTCATAGTAAAGTAGTCACTACACTGCTCCTCTAGTATGTGACCTCATAGTAAAGTAGTCACTACACTGCTCCTCTAGTATGTGACCTCATAGTAAAGTAGTCACTACACTGCTCCTCTAGTAGTGACCTCATAGTGACCTCACTAGTAAAGTAGTCACTACACTGCTCCTCTAGTATGTGACCTCATAGATAGTAAAGTAGTCACTACACTGCTCCTCTAGTATGTGACCTCATAGTAAAGTAGTCACTACACTGCTCCTCTAGTATGTGACCTCATAGTAAAGTAGTCACTACACTGCTCCTCTAGTATGTGACCTCATAGTAAAGTAGTCACTACAATGCTCCTCTAGTATGTGACCTCATAGTAAAGTAGTCACTACACTGCTCCTCTAGTATGTGACCTCATAGTAATGTAGTCACTACACTACTCCTCTAGTATGTGACCTCATAGTAAAGTAGTCACTACACTGCTCCTCTAGTATGTGACCTCATAGTAAAGTAGTCACTACACTACTCCTCTAGTATGTGACCTCATAGTAAAGTAGTCACTACACTGCTCCTCTAGTATGTGACCTCATAGATAGTAAAGTAGTCACTACACTGCTCCTCTAGTATGTGACCTCATAGTAAAGTAGTCACTACACTGCTCCTCTAGTATGTGACCTCATAGTAAAGTAGTCACTACACTACTCCTCTAGTATGTGACCTCATAGTAAAGTAGTCACTACACTGCTCCTCTAGTATGTGACCTCATAGATAGTAAAGTAGTCACTACACTGCTCCTATAGTATGTGACATCATAGTAAAGTAGTCACTACACTGCTCCTCTAGTATGTGACCTCATAGTAAAGTAGTCACTACACTGCTCCTCTAGTATGTGACCTCATAGTAAAGTAGTCACTACACTACTCCTCTAGTATGTGACCTCATAGTAAAGTAGTCAATACACTGCTCCTCTAGTATGTGACCTCATAGTAAAGTAGTCACTACACTGCTCCTCTAGTATGTGACCTCATAGTAAAGTAGTCACTACACTGCTCCTCTAGTATGTGACCTCATAGTAAAGTAGTCAGTTCACTGCTCCTCTAGTATGTAACCTCATAGTAAAGTAGTCACTACACTGCTCCTCTAGTATGTGACCTCATAGTAAAGTAGTCACTACACTGCTCCTCTAGTATGTGACCTCATAGTAAAGTAGTCACTACACTACTCCTCTAGTATGTGACCTCATAGTAAAGTAGTCACTACACTGCTCCTCTAGTATGTGACCTCATAGATATTAAAGTAGTCACTACACTACTCCTCTAGTATGTGACCTCATAGTAAAGTAGTCACTACACTGCTCCTCTAGTATGTGACCTCATAGATAGTAAAGTAGTCACTACACTGCTCCTCTAGTATGTGACCTCATAGTAAAGTAGTCACTACACTGCTCCTCTAGTATGTAACCTCATAGTAAAGTAGTCACTACACTGCTCCTCTAGTATGTGACCTCATAGTAAAGTAGTCACTACACTGCTCCTCTAGTATGTGACCTCATAGTAAAGTAGTCACTACACTACTCCTCTAGTATGTGACCTCATAGATAGTAAAGTAGTCACTACACTGCTCCTCTAGTATGTGACCTCATAGTAAAGTAGTCACTACACTACTCCTCTAGTATGTGACCTCATAGTAAAGTAGTCACTACACTACTCCTCTAGTATGTGACCTCATAGATAGTAAAGTAGTCACTACACTGCTCCTCTAGTATGTAACCTCATAGTAAAGTAGTCACTACACTGCTCCTCTAGTATGTGACCTCATAGTAAAGTAGTCACTACACTGCTCCTCTAGTATGTGACCTCATGGTGAAGTAGTCACTACACTACTCCTCTAGTATGTGACCTCATAGATAGTAAAGTAGTCACTACACTGCTCCTCTAGTATGTGACCTCATAGTAAAGTAGTCACTACACTGCTCCTCTAGTATGTGACCTCATAGTAAAGTAGTCACTACACTGCTCCTCTAGTATGTGACCTCATAGTAAAGTAGTCACTACACTGCTCCTCTAGTATGTGACCTCATAGTAAAGTAGTCACTACACTGCTCCTCTAGTATGTGACCTCATAGTAAAGTAGTCACTGCACTGCTCCTCTAGTATGTGACCTCATAGTAAAGTAGTCACTACACTACTCCTCTAGTATGTGACCTCATAGTAAAGTAGTCACTACACTGCTCCTCTAGTATGTGACCTCATAGATAGTAAAGTAGTCACTACACTGCTCCTCTAGTATGTGACCTCATAGTAAAGTAGTCACTACACTGCTCCTCTAGTATGTGACCTCATAGTAAAGTAGTCACTACACTGCTCCTCTAGTATGTGACCTCATAGTAAAGTAGTCACTACACTGCTCCTCTAGTATGTGAGCTCATAGTAAAGTAGTCACTACACTGCTCCTCTAGTATGTGACCTCATAGTAAAGTAGTCACTACACTGCTCCTCTAGTATGTGACCTCATAGTAAAGTAGTCACTACACTGCTCCTCTAGTATGTGACCTCATAGATAGTAAAGTAGTCACTACACTGCTCCTCTAGTATGTGACCTCATAGTAAAGTAGTCACTACACTGCTCCTCTAGTATGTGACCTCATAGTAAAGTAGTCACTACACTGCTCCTCTAGTATGTGACCTCATAGTAAAGTAGTCACTACAATGCTCCTCTAGTATGTGACCTCATAGTAAAGTAGTCACTACACTGCTCCTCTAGTATGTGACCTCATAGTAAAGTAGTCACTACACTACTCCTCTAGTATGTGACCTCATAGTAAAGTAGTCACTACACTGCTCCTCTAGTATGTGACCTCATAGTAAAGTAGTCACTACACTACTCCTCTAGTATGTGACCTCATAGTAAAGTAGTCACTACACTGCTCCTCTAGTATGTGACCTCATAGATAGTAAAGTAGTCACTACACTGCTCCTCTAGTATGTGACCTCATAGTAAAGTAGTCACTACACTGCTCCTCTAGTATGTGACCTCATAGTAAAGTAGTCACTACACTACTCCTCTAGTATGTGACCTCATAGTAAAGTAGTCACTACACTGCTCCTCTAGTATGTGACCTCATAGATAGTAAAGTAGTCACTACACTGCTCCTATAGTATGTGACATCATAGTAAAGTAGTCACTACACTGCTCCTCTAGTATGTGACCTCATAGTAAAGTAGTCACTACACTGCTCCTCTAGTATGTGACCTCATAGTAAAGTAGTCACTACACTGCTCCTCTAGTATGTGACCTCATAGTAAAGTAGTCACTACAATGCTCCTCTAGTATGTGACCTCATAGTAAAGTAGTCACTACACTGCTCCTCTAGTATGTGACCTCATAGTAAAGTAGTCACTACACTACTCCTCTAGTATGTGACCTCATAGTAAAGTAGTCACTACACTGCTCCTCTAGTATGTGACCTCATAGTAAAGTAGTCACTACACTACTCCTCTAGTATGTGACCTCATAGTAAAGTAGTCACTACACTGCTCCTCTAGTATGTGACCTCATAGATAGTAAAGTAGTCACTACACTGCTCCTCTAGTATGTGACCTCATAGTAAAGTAGTCACTACACTGCTCCTCTAGTATGTGACCTCATAGTAAAGTAGTCACTACACTACTCCTCTAGTATGTGACCTCATAGTAAAGTAGTCACTACACTGCTCCTCTAGTATGTGACCTCATAGATAGTAAAGTAGTCACTACACTGCTCCTATAGTATGTGACATCATAGTAAAGTAGTCACTACACTGCTCCTCTAGTATGTGACCTCATAGTAAAGTAGTCACTACACTGCTCCTCTAGTATGTGACCTCATAGTAAAGTAGTCACTACACTACTCCTCTAGTATGTGACCTCATAGTAAAGTAGTCAATACACTGCTCCTCTAGTATGTGACCTCATAGTAAAGTAGTCACTACACTGCTCCTCTAGTATGTGACCTCATAGTAAAGTAGTCACTACACTGCTCCTCTAGTATGTGACCTCATAGTAAAGTAGTCAGTTCACTGCTCCTCTAGTATGTAACCTCATAGTAAAGTAGTCACTACACTGCTCCTCTAGTATGTGACCTCATAGTAAAGTAGTCACTACACTGCTCCTCTAGTATGTGACCTCATAGTAAAGTAGTCACTACACTACTCCTCTAGTATGTGACCTCATAGTAAAGTAGTCACTACACTGCTCCTCTAGTATGTGACCTCATAGATATTAAAGTAGTCACTACACTACTCCTCTAGTATGTGACCTCATAGTAAAGTAGTCACTACACTGCTCCTCTAGTATGTGACCTCATAGATAGTAAAGTAGTCACTACACTGCTCCTCTAGTATGTGACCTCATAGTAAAGTAGTCACTACACTGCTCCTCTAGTATGTAACCTCATAGTAAAGTAGTCACTACACTGCTCCTCTAGTATGTGACCTCATAGTAAAGTAGTCACTACACTGCTCCTCTAGTATGTGACCTCATAGTAAAGTAGTCACTACACTACTCCTCTAGTATGTGACCTCATAGATAGTAAAGTAGTCACTACACTGCTCCTCTAGTATGTGACCTCATAGTAAAGTAGTCACTACACTACTCCTCTAGTATGTGACCTCATAGTAAAGTAGTCACTACACTACTCCTCTAGTATGTGACCTCATAGATAGTAAAGTAGTCACTACACTACTCCTCTAGTATGTGACCTCATAGTAAAGTAGTCACTACACTGCTCCTCTAGTATGTGACCTCATAGATAGTAAAGTAGTCACTACACTACTCCTCTAGTATGTGACCTCATAGTAAAGTAGTCACTACACTACTCCTCTAGTGTGTGACCTCATAGATAGTAAAGTAGTCACTACACTACTCCTCTAGAATGTGACCTCATAGTAAAGTAGTCACTACACTACTCCTCTAGTGTGTGACCTCATAGATAGTAAAGTAGTCACTACACTACTCCTCTAGTATGTGACCTCATAGATAGTAAAGTAGTCACTACACTACTCCTCTGGTATGTGACCTCATAGATAGTAAAGTAGTCACTACACTACTCATCTAGTGTGTGACCTCATAGATAGTAAAGTAGTCACTACACTACTCCTCTAGTATGTGACCTCATAGATAGTAAAGTAGTCACTACACTGCTCCTCTAGTGTGTGACCTCATAGATAGTAAAGTAGTCATTACACTGCTCCTCTAGTGTGTGACCTCATAGATAGTAAAGTAGTCATTACACTGCTCCTCTAGTGTGTGACCTCATAGATAGTAAAGTAGTCATTACACTGCTCCTCTAGTATGTGACCTCATGGTGAAGTAGTCACTACACTACTCCTCTAGTATGTGACCTCATAGATAGTAAAGTAGTCACTACACTACTCCTCTAGTATGTGACCTCATAGTAAAGTAGTCACTACACTACTCCTCTAGTATGTGACCTCATGGTGAAGTAGTCACTACACTACTCCTCTAGTATGTGACCTCATAGATAGTAAAGTAGTCACTACACTACTCCTCTAGTATGTGACCTCATAGTAAAGTAGTCACTACACTACTCCTATAGTATGTGACCTCATGGTGAAGTAGTCACTACACTACTCCTCTAGTATGTGACCTCATAGATAGTAAAGTAGTCACTACACTGATCCTCTAGTATGTGACCTCATAGATAGTAAAGTAGTCACTACACTGATCCTCTAGTATGTGACCTCATAGATAGTAAAGTAGTCACTACACTACTCCTCTAGTATGTGACCTCATAGATAGTAAAGTAGTCACTACACTACTCCTCTAGTATGTGACCTCATAGTAAAGTAGTCACTACACTACTCCTCTAGTATGTGACCTCATAGTAAAGTAGTCACTACACTACTCCTCTAGTATGTGACCTCATAGTAAAGTAGTCACTACACTGCTCCTCTAGTATGTGACCTCATAGATAGTAAAGTAGTCACTACACTGCTCCTCTAGTATGTGACATCATAGTAAAGTAGTCACTACACTGCTCCTCTAGTATGTGACCTCATAGTAAAGTAGTCACTACACTGCTCCTCTAGTATGTGACCTCATAGTAAAGTAGTCACTACACTACTCCTCTAGTATGTGACCTCATAGTAAAGTAGTCAATACACTGCTCCTCTAGTATGTGACCTCATAGTAAAGTAGTCACTACACTGCTCCTCTAGTATGTGACCTCATAGTAAAGTAGTCACTACACTACTCCTCTAGTATGTGACCTCATAGTAAAGTAGTCACTACACTGCTCCTCTAGTATGTAACCTCATAGTAAAGTAGTCACTACACTGCTCCTCTAGTATGTGACCTCATAGTAAAGTAGTCACTACACTGCTCCTCTAGTATGTGACCTCATAGTAAAGTAGTCACTACACTACTCCTCTAGTATGTGACCTCATAGTAAAGTAGTCACTACACTGCTCCTCTAGTATGTGACCTCATAGATATTAAAGTAGTCACTACACTACTCCTCTAGTATGTGACCTCATAGTAAAGTAGTCACTACACTGCTCCTCTAGTATGTGACCTCATAGATAGTAAAGTAGTCACTACACTGCTCCTCTAGTATGTGACCTCATAGTAAAGTAGTCACTACACTGCTCCTCTAGTATGTGACCTCATAGTAAAGTAGTCACTACACTACTCCTCTAGTATGTGACCTCATAGTAAAGTAGTCACTACACTGCTCCTCTAGTATGTGACCTCATAGATAGTAAAGTAGTCACTACACTGCTCCTCTAGTATGTGACATCATAGTAAAGTAGTCACTACACTGCTCCTCTAGTATGTGACCTCATAGTAAAGTAGTCACTACACTACTCCTCTAGTATGTGACCTCATAGTAAAGTAGTCAATACACTGCTCCTCTAGTATGTGACCTCATAGTAAAGTAGTCACTACACTGCTCCTCTAGTATGTGACCTCATAGTAAAGTAGTCACTACACTGCTCCTCTAGTATGTGACCTCATAGTAAAGTAGTCACTACACTGCTCCTCTAGTATGTAACCTCATAGTAAAGTAGTCACTACACTGCTCCTCTAGTATGTGACCTCATAGTAAAGTAGTCACTACACTGCTCCTCTAGTATGTGACCTCATAGTAAAGTAGTCACTACACTACTCCTCTAGTATGTGACCTCATAGATAGTAAAGTAGTCACTACACTGCTCCTCTAGTATGTGACCTCATAGTAAAGTAGTCACTACACTACTCCTCTAGTATGTGACCTCATAGTAAAGTAGTCACTACACTACTCCTCTAGTATGTGACCTCATAGATAGTAAAGTAGTCACTACACTACTCCTCTAGTATGTGACCTCATAGTAAAGTAGTCACTACACTGCTCCTCTAGTATGTGACCTCATAGATAGTAAAGTAGTCACTACACTACTCCTCTAGTATGTGACCTCATAGTAAAGTAGTCACTACACTACTCCTCTAGTGTGTGACCTCATAGATAGTAAAGTAGTCACTACACTACTCCTCTAGAATGTGACCTCATAGTAAAGTAGTCACTACACTACTCCTCTAGTGTGTGACCTCATAGATAGTAAAGTAGTCACTACACTACTCCTCTAGTATGTGACCTCATAGATAGTAAAGTAGTCACTACACTACTCCTCTAGTATGTGACCTCATAGTAAAGTAGTCACTACACTACTCCTCTAGTATGTGACCTCATGGTGAAGTAGTCACTACACTACTCCTCTAGTATGTGACCTCATAGATAGTAAAGTAGTCACTACACTGATCCTCTAGTATGTGACCTCATAGATAGTAAAGTAGTCACTACACTGATCCTCTAGTATGTGACCTCATAGATAGTAAAGTAGTCACTACACTACTCCTCTAGTATGTGACCTCATAGATAGTAAAGTAGTCACTACACTACTCCTCTAGTATGTGACCTCATAGTAAAGTAGTCACTACACTACTCCTCTAGTATGTGACCTCATAGTAAAGTAGTCACTACACTACTCCTCTAGTACGTGACCTCATAGTAAAGTAGTCACTACACTGCTCCTCTAGTATGTGACCTCATAGATAGTAAAGTAGTCACTACACTGCTCCTCTAGTATGTGACATCATAGTAAAGTAGTCACTACACTGCTCCTCTAGTATGTGACCTCATAGTAAAGTAGTCACTACACTGCTCCTCTAGTATGTGACCTCATAGTAAAGTAGTCACTACACTACTCCTCTAGTATGTGACCTCATAGTAAAGTAGTCAATACACTGCTCCTCTAGTATGTGACCTCATAGTAAAGTAGTCACTACACTGCTCCTCTAGTATGTGACCTCATAGTAAAGTAGTCACTACACTACTCCTCTAGTATGTGACCTCATAGTAAAGTAGTCACTACACTGCTCCTCTAGTATGTAACCTCATAGTAAAGTAGTCACTACACTGCTCCTCTAGTATGTGACCTCATAGTAAAGTAGTCACTACACTGCTCCTCTAGTATGTGACCTCATAGTAAAGTAGTCACTACACTACTCCTCTAGTATGTGACCTCATAGTAAAGTAGTCACTACACTGCTCCTCTAGTATGTGACCTCATAGATATTAAAGTAGTCACTACACTACTCCTCTAGTATGTGACCTCATAGTAAAGTAGTCACTACACTGCTCCTCTAGTATGTGACCTCATAGATAGTAAAGTAGTCACTACACTGCTCCTCTAGTATGTGACCTCATAGTAAAGTAGTCACTACACTGCTCCTCTAGTATGTGACCTCATAGTAAAGTAGTCACTACACTACTCCTCTAGTATGTGACCTCATAGTAAAGTAGTCACTACACTGCTCCTCTAGTATGTGACCTCATAGATAGTAAAGTAGTCACTACACTGCTCCTCTAGTATGTGACATCATAGTAAAGTAGTCACTACACTGCTCCTCTAGTATGTGACCTCATAGTAAAGTAGTCACTACACTACTCCTCTAGTATGTGACCTCATAGTAAAGTAGTCAATACACTGCTCCTCTAGTATGTGACCTCATAGTAAAGTAGTCAAAGTAGTCACTACACTGCTCCTCTAGTATGTGACCTCATAGTAAAGTAGTCACTACACTGCTCCTCTAGTATGTCCTCATAGTAAAGTAGTCACTACACTGCTCCTCTAGTATGTGACCTCATAGTAAAGTAGTCACTACACTGCTCCTCTAGTATGTGACCTCATAGTAAAGTAGTCACTACACTGCTCCTCTAGTATGTGACCTCATAGTAAAGTAGTCACTACACTGCTCCTCTAGTATGTGACCTCATAGTAAAGTAGTCACTACACTGCTCCTCTAGTATGTGACCTCATAGTAAAGTAGTCACTACACTGCTCCTCTAGTATGTGACCTCATAGTAAAGTAGTCACTACACTGCTCCTCTAGTATGTGACCTCATAGTATGTGACCTCATAGATAGTAAAGTAGTCACTACACTGCTCCTCTAGTATGTGACCTCATAGTAAAGTAGTCACTACACTACTCCTCTAGTATGTGACCTCATAGTAAAGTAGTCACTACACTACTCCTCTAGTATGTGACCTCATAGATAGTAAAGTAGTCACTACACTACTCCTCTAGTATGTGACCTCATAGTAAAGTAGTCACTACACTGCTCCTCTAGTATGTGACCTCATAGATAGTAAAGTAGTCACTACACTACTCCTCTAGTATGTGACCTCATAGTAAAGTAGTCACTACACTACTCCTCTAGTGTGTGACCTCATAGATAGTAAAGTAGTCACTACACTACTCCTCTAGAATGTGACCTCATAGTAAAGTAGTCACTACACTACTCCTCTAGTGTGTGACCTCATAGATAGTAAAGTAGTCACTACACTACTCCTCTAGTATGTGACCTCATAGATAGTAAAGTAGTCACTACACTGCTCCTCTAGTGTGTGACCTCATAGATAGTAAAGTAGTCACTACACTACTCCTCTAGTATGTGACCTCATAGATAGTAAAGTAGTCACTACACTACTCCTCTGGTATGTGACCTCATAGATAGTAAAGTAGTCACTACACTACTCATCTAGTGTGTGACCTCATAGATAGTAAAGTAGTCACTACACTACTCCTCTAGTATGTGACCTCATAGATAGTAAAGTAGTCACTACACTGCTCCTCTAGTGTGTGACCTCATAGATAGTAAAGTAGTCATTACACTGCTCCTCTAGTGTGTGACCTCATAGATAGTAAAGTAGTCATTACACTGCTCCTCTAGTGTGTGACCTCATAGATAGTAAAGTAGTTATTACACTGCTCCTCTAGTGTGTGACCTCATAGTAGTAAAGTAGTCATTACACTGCTCCTCTAGTATGTGACCTCATGGTGAAGTAGTCACTACACTACTCCTCTAGTATGTGACCTCATAGATAGTAAAGTAGTCACTACACTACTCCTCTAGTATGTGACCTCATAGTAAAGTAGTCACTACACTACTCCTCTAGTATGTGACCTCATAGTAAAGTAGTCACTACACTACTCCTCTAGTATGTGACCTCATGGTGAAGTAGTCACTACACTACTCCTCTAGTATGTGACCTCATAGATAGTAAAGTAGTCACTACACTACTCCTCTAGTATGTGACCTCATAGATAGTAAAGTAGTCACTACACTACTCCTCTAGTATGTGACCTCATAGTAAAGTAGTCACTACACTACTCCTCTAGTATGTGACCTCATAGATAGTAAAGTAGTCACTACACTGCTCCTCTAGTATGTGACCTCATAGTAAAGTAGTCACTACACTACTCCTCTAGTATGTGACCTCATAGTAAAGTAGTCACTACACTACTCCTCTAGTATGTGACCTCATAGATAGTAAAGTAGTCACTACACTACTCCTCTAGTATGTGACCTCATAGTAAAGTAGTCACTACACTGCTCCTCTAGTATGTGACCTCATAGATAGTAAAGTAGTCACTACACTACTCCTCTAGTATGTGACCTCATAGTAAAGTAGTCACTACACTACTCCTCTAGTATGTGACCTCATAGATAGTAAAGTAGTCACTACACTACTCCTCTAGAATGTGACCTCATAGTAAAGTAGTCACTACACTACTCCTCTAGTGTGTGACCTCATAGATAGTAAAGTAGTCACTACACTACTCCTCTAGTATGTGACCTCATAGATAGTAAAGTAGTCACTACACTGCTCCTCTAGTATGTGACCTCATAGATAGTAAAGTAGTCACTACACTACTCCTCTAGTATGTGACCTCATAGATAGTAAAGTAGTCACTACACTACTCCTCTAGTATGTGACCTCATAGATAGTAAAGTAGTCACTACACTACTCCTCTAGTGTGTGACCTCATAGATAGTAAAGTAGTCACTACACTACTCCTCTAGTATGTGACCTCATAGATAGTAAAGTAGTCACTACACTGCTCCTCTAGTATGTGACCTCATAGATAGTAAAGTAGTCACTACACTGCTCCTCTAGTGTGTGACCTCATAGATAGTAAAGTAGTCATTACACTGCTCCTCTAGTGTGTGACCTCATAGATAGTAAAGTAGTCATTACACTGCTCCTCTAGTGTGTGACCTCATAGATAGTAAAGTAGTCATTACACTGCTCCTCTAGTATGTGACCTCATGGTGAAGTAGTCACTACACTACTCCTCTAGTATGTGACCTCATAGATAGTAAAGTAGTCACTACACTACTCCTCTAGTATGTGACCTCATAGTAAAGTAGTCACTACACTACTCCTCTAGTATGTGACCTCATGGTGAAGTAGTCACTACACTACTCCTCTAGTATGTGACCTCATAGATAGTAAAGTAGTCACTACACTACTCCTCTAGTATGTGACCTCATAGTAAAGTAGTCACTACACTACTCCTCTAGTATGTGACCTCATGGTGAAGTAGTCACTACACTACTCCTCTAGTATGTGACCTCATAGATAGTAAAGTAGTCACTACACTGATCCTCTAGTATGTGACCTCATAGATAGTAAAGTAGTCACTACACTGCTCCTCTAGTATGTGACCTCATAGATAGTAAAGTAGTCACTACACTACTCCTCTAGTATGTGACCTCATAGATAGTAAAGTAGTCACTACACTACTCCTCTAGTATGTGACCTCATAGTAAAGTAGTCACTACACTACTCCTCTAGTATGTGACCTCATAGTAAAGTAGTCACTACACTACTCCTCTAGTATGTGACCTCATAGTAAAGTAGTCACTACACTGCTCCTCTAGTATGTGACCTCATAGATAGTAAAGTAGTCACTACACTGCTCCTCTAGTATGTGACATCATAGTAAAGTAGTCACTACACTGCTCCTCTAGTATGTGACCTCATAGTAAAGTAGTCACTACACTGCTCCTCTAGTATGTGACCTCATAGTAAAGTAGTCACTACACTACTCCTCTAGTATGTGACCTCATAGTAAAGTAGTCAATACACTGCTCCTCTAGTATGTGACCTCATAGTAAAGTAGTCACTACACTGCTCCTCTAGTATGTGACCTCATAGTAAAGTAGTCACTACACTGCTCCTCTAGTATGTGACCTCATAGTAAAGTAGTCACTACACTGCTCCTCTAGTATGTAACCTCATAGTAAAGTAGTCACTACACTGCTCCTCTAGTATGTGACCTCATAGTAAAGTAGTCACTACACTGCTCCTCTAGTATGTGACCTCATAGTAAAGTAGTCACTACACTACTCCTCTAGTATGTGACCTCATAGTAAAGTAGTCACTACACTGCTCCTCTAGTATGTGACCTCATAGATATTAAAGTAGTCACTACACTACTCCTCTAGTATGTGACCTCATAGTAAAGTAGTCACTACACTGCTCCTCTAGTATGTGACCTCATAGATAGTAAAGTAGTCACTACACTGCTCCTCTAGTATGTGACCTCATAGTAAAGTAGTCACTACACTGCTCCTCTAGTATGTGACCTCATAGTAAAGTAGTCACTACACTACTCCTCTAGTATGTGACCTCATAGTAAAGTAGTCACTACACTGCTCCTCTAGTATGTGACCTCATAGATAGTAAAGTTGTCACTACACTGCTCCTCTAGTATGTGACATCATAGTAAAGTAGTCACTACACTGCTCCTCTAGTATGTGACCTCATAGTAAAGTAGTCACTACACTGCTCCTCTAGTATGTGACCTCATAGTAAAGTAGTCACTACACTACTCCTCTAGTATGTGACCTCATAGTAAAGTAGTCAATACACTGCTCCTCTAGTATGTGACCTCATAGTAAAGTAGTCACTACACTGCTCCTCTAGTATGTGACCTCATAGTAAAGTAGTCACTACACTGCTCCTCTAGTATGTGACCTCATAGTAAAGTAGTCACTACACTGCTCCTCTAGTATGTAACCTCATAGTAAAGTAGTCACTACACTGCTCCTCTAGTATGTGACCTCATAGTAAAGTAGTCACTACACTGCTCCTCTAGTATGTGACCTCATAGTAAAGTAGTCACTACACTACTCCTCTAGTATGTGACCTCATAGATAGTAAAGTAGTCACTACACTGCTCCTCTAGTATGTGACCTCATAGTAAAGTAGTCACTACACTACTCCTCTAGTATGTGACCTCATAGTAAAGTAGTCACTACACTACTCCTCTAGTATGTGACCTCATAGATAGTAAAGTAGTCACTACACTACTCCTCTAGTATGTGACCTCATAGTAAAGTAGTCACTACACTGCTCCTCTAGTATGTGACCTCATAGATAGTAAAGTAGTCACTACACTACTCCTCTAGTATGTGACCTCATAGTAAAGTAGTCACTACACTACTCCTCTAGTGTGTGACCTCATAGATAGTAAAGTAGTCACTACACTACTCCTCTAGAATGTGACCTCATAGTAAAGTAGTCACTACACTACTCCTCTAGTGTGTGACCTCATAGATAGTAAAGTAGTCACTACACTACTCCTCTAGTATGTGACCTCATAGATAGTAAAGTAGTCACTACACTGCTCCTCTAGTGTGTGACCTCATAGATAGTAAAGTAGTCACTACACTACTCCTCTAGTATGTGACCTCATAGATAGTAAAGTAGTCACTACACTACTCCTCTGGTATGTGACCTCATAGATAGTAAAGTAGTCACTACACTACTCATCTAGTGTGTGACCTCATAGATAGTAAAGTAGTCACTACACTGCTCCTCTAGTGTGTGACCTCATAGATAGTAAAGTAGTTATTACACTGCTCCTCTAGTGTGTGACCTCATAGATAGTAAAGTAGTCATTACACTGCTCCTCTAGTATGTGACCTCATGGTGAAGTAGTCACTACACTACTCCTCTAGTATGTGACCTCATAGATAGTAAAGTAGTCACTACACTACTCCTCTAGTATGTGACCTCATAGTAAAGTAGTCACTACACTACTCCTCTAGTATGTGACCTCATGGTGAAGTAGTCACTACACTACTCCTCTAGTATGTGACCTCATAGATAGTAAAGTAGTCACTACACTACTCCTCTAGTATGTGACCTCATAGTAAAGTAGTCACTACACTACTCCTCTAGTATGTGACCTCATGGTGAAGTAGTCACTACACTACTCCTCTAGTATGTGACCTCATAGATAGTAAAGTAGTCACTACACTGATCCTCTAGTATGTGACCTCATAGATAGTAAAGTAGTCACTACACTGCTCCTCTAGTATGTGACCTCATAGATAGTAAAGTAGTCACTACACTACTCCTCTAGTATGTGACCTCATAGATAGTAAAGTAGTCACTACACTACTCCTCTAGTATGTGACCTCATAGTAAAGTAGTCACTACACTACTCCTCTAGTATGTGACCTCATAGTAAAGTAGTCACTACACTACTCCTCTAGTATGTGACCTCATAGTAAAGTAGTCACTACACTGCTCCTCTAGTATGTGACCTCATAGATAGTAAAGTAGTCACTACACTGCTCCTCTAGTATGTGACATCATAGTAAAGTAGTCACTACACTGCTCCTCTAGTATGTGACCTCATAGTAAAGTAGTCACTACACTGCTCCTCTAGTATGTGACCTCATAGTAAAGTAGTCACTACACTACTCCTCTAGTATGTGACCTCATAGTAAAGTAGTCAATACACTGCTCCTCTAGTATGTGACCTCATAGTAAAGTAGTCACTACACTGCTCCTCTAGTATGTGACCTCATAGTAAAGTAGTCACTACACTGCTCCTCTAGTATGTGACCTCATAGTAAAGTAGTCACTACACTGCTCCTCTAGTATGTAACCTCATAGTAAAGTAGTCACTACACTGCTCCTCTAGTATGTGACCTCATAGTAAAGTAGTCACTACACTGCTCCTCTAGTATGTGACCTCATAGTAAAGTAGTCACTACACTACTCCTCTAGTATGTGACCTCATAGTAAAGTAGTCACTACACTGCTCCTCTAGTATGTGACCTCATAGATATTAAAGTAGTCACTACACTACTCCTCTAGTATGTGACCTCATAGTAAAGTAGTCACTACACTGCTCCTCTAGTATGTGACCTCATAGATAGTAAAGTAGTCACTACACTGCTCCTCTAGTATGTGACCTCATAGTAAAGTAGTCACTACACTGCTCCTCTAGTATGTGACCTCATAGTAAAGTAGTCACTACACTACTCCTCTAGTATGTGACCTCATAGTAAAGTAGTCACTACACTGCTCCTCTAGTATGTGACCTCATAGATAGTAAAGTAGTCACTACACTGCTCCTCTAGTATGTGACATCATAGTAAAGTAGTCACTACACTGCTCCTCTAGTATGTGACCTCATAGTAAAGTAGTCACTACACTGCTCCTCTAGTATGTGACCTCATAGTAAAGTAGTCACTACACTACTCCTCTAGTATGTGACCTCATAGTAAAGTAGTCAATACACTGCTCCTCTAGTATGTGACCTCATAGTAAAGTAGTCACTACACTGCTCCTCTAGTATGTGACCTCATAGTAAAGTAGTCACTACACTGCTCCTCTAGTATGTGACCTCATAGTAAAGTAGTCACTACACTGCTCCTCTAGTATGTAACCTCATAGTAAAGTAGTCACTACACTGCTCCTCTAGTATGTGACCTCATAGTAAAGTAGTCACTACACTGCTCCTCTAGTATGTGACCTCATAGTAAAGTAGTCACTACACTACTCCTCTAGTATGTGACCTCATAGATAGTAAAGTAGTCACTACACTGCTCCTCTAGTATGTGACCTCATAGTAAAGTAGTCACTACACTACTCCTCTAGTATGTGACCTCATAGTAAAGTAGTCACTACACTACTCCTCTAGTATGTGACCTCATAGTAAAGTAGTCACTACACTGCTCCTCTAGTATGTGACCTCATAGATAGTAAAGTAGTCACTACACTACTCCTCTAGTATGTGACCTCATAGTAAAGTAGTCACTACACTACTCCTCTAGTGTGTGACCTCATAGATAGTAAAGTAGTCACTACACTACTCCTCTAGAATGTGACCTCATAGTAAAGTAGTCACTACACTACTCCTCTAGTGTGTGACCTCATAGATAGTAAAGTAGTCACTACACTACTCCTCTAGTATGTGACCTCATAGATAGTAAAGTAGTCACTACACTGCTCCTCTAGTGTGTGACCTCATAGATAGTAAAGTAGTCACTACACTACTCCTCTAGTATGTGACCTCATAGTAAAGTAGTCACTACACTACTCCTCTAGTATGTGACCTCATAGTAAAGTAGTCACTACACTGCTCCTCTAGTATGTGACCTCATAGATAGTAAAGTAGTCACTACACTGCTCCTCTAGTATGTGACATCATAGTAAAGTAGTCACTACACTGCTCCTCTAGTATGTGACCTCATAGTAAAGTAGTCACTACACTGCTCCTCTAGTATGTGACCTCATAGTAAAGTAGTCACTACACTACTCCTCTAGTATGTGACCTCATAGTAAAGTAGTCAATACACTGCTCCTCTAGTATGTGACCTCATAGTAAAGTAGTCACTACACTGCTCCTCTAGTATGTGACCTCATAGTAAAGTAACTACACTGCTCCTCTAGTATGTGACCTCACTACACTGCTCCTCTAGTATGTGACCTCATAGTAAAGTAGTCACTACACTGCTCCTCTAGTATGTAACCTCATAGTAAAGTAGTCACTACACTGCTCCTCTAGTATGTGACCTCATAGTAAAGTAGTCACTACACTGCTCCTCTAGTATGTGACCTCATAGTAAAGTAGTCACTACACTACTCCTCTAGTATGTGACCTCATAGTAAAGTAGTCACTACACTGCTCCTCTAGTATGTGACCTCATAGATATTAAAGTAGTCACTACACTACTCCTCTAGTATGTGACCTCATAGTAAAGTAGTCACTACACTGCTCCTCTAGTATGTGACCTCATAGATAGTAAAGTAGTCACTACACTGCTCCTCTAGTATGTGACCTCATAGTAAAGTAGTCACTACACTGCTCCTCTAGTATGTGACCTCATAGTAAAGTAGTCACTACACTACTCCTCTAGTATGTGACCTCATAGTAAAGTAGTCACTACACTGCTCCTCTAGTATGTGACCTCATAGATAGTAAAGTTGTCACTACACTGCTCCTCTAGTATGTGACATCATAGTAAAGTAGTCACTACACTGCTCCTCTAGTATGTGACCTCATAGTAAAGTAGTCACTACACTGCTCCTCTAGTATGTGACCTCATAGTAAAGTAGTCACTACACTACTCCTCTAGTATGTGACCTCATAGTAAAGTAGTCAATACACTGCTCCTCTAGTATGTGACCTCATAGTAAAGTAGTCACTACACTGCTCCTCTAGTATGTGACCTCATAGTAAAGTAGTCACTACACTGCTCCTCTAGTATGTGACCTCATAGTAAAGTAGTCACTACACTGCTCCTCTAGTATGTAACCTCATAGTAAAGTAGTCACTACACTGCTCCTCTAGTATGTGACCTCATAGTAAAGTAGTCACTACACTGCTCCTCTAGTATGTGACCTCATAGTAAAGTAGTCACTACACTACTCCTCTAGTATGTGACCTCATAGATAGTAAAGTAGTCACTACACTGCTCCTCTAGTATGTGACCTCATAGTAAAGTAGTCACTACACTACTCCTCTAGTATGTGACCTCATAGTAAAGTAGTCACTACACTACTCCTCTAGTATGTGACCTCATAGATAGTAAAGTAGTCACTACACTACTCCTCTAGTATGTGACCTCATAGTAAAGTAGTCACTACACTGCTCCTCTAGTATGTGACCTCATAGATAGTAAAGTAGTCACTACACTACTCCTCTAGTATGTGACCTCATAGTAAAGTAGTCACTACACTACTCCTCTAGTGTGTGACCTCATAGATAGTAAAGTAGTCACTACACTACTCCTCTAGAATGTGACCTCATAGTAAAGTAGTCACTACACTACTCCTCTAGTGTGTGACCTCATAGATAGTAAAGTAGTCACTACACTACTCCTCTAGTATGTGACCTCATAGATAGTAAAGTAGTCACTACACTGCTCCTCTAGTGTGTGACCTCATAGATAGTAAAGTAGTCACTACACTACTCCTCTAGTATGTGACCTCATAGATAGTAAAGTAGTCACTACACTACTCCTCTGGTATGTGACCTCATAGATAGTAAAGTAGTCACTACACTACTCATCTAGTGTGTGACCTCATAGATAGTAAAGTAGTCACTACACTACTCCTCTAGTATGTGACCTCATAGATAGTAAACTCTTCACTATACTGCTCCTCTAGTGTGTGACCTCATAGATAGTAAAGTAGTCATTACACTGCTCCTCTAGTGTGTGACCTCATAGATAGTAAAGTAGTCATTACACTGCTCCTCTAGTGTGTGACCTCATAGATAGTAAAGTAGTCATTAAACTGCTCCTCTAGTATGTGACCTCATGGTGAAGTAGTCACTACACTACTCCTCTAGTATGTGACCTCATAGATAGTAAAGTAGTCACTACACTACTCCTCTAGTATGTGACCTCATAGTAAAGTAGTCACTACACTACTCCTCTAGTATGTGACCTCATGGTGAAGTAGTCACTACACTACTCCTCTAGTATGTGACCTCATAGATAGTAAAGTAGTCACTACACTACTCCTCTAGTATGTGACCTCATAGTAAAGTAGTCACTACACTACTCCTCTAGTATGTGACCTCATGGTGAAGTAGTCACTACACTACTCCTCTAGTATGTGACCTCATAGATAGTAAAGTAGTCACTACACTGATCCTCTAGTATGTGACCTCATAGATAGTAAAGTAGTCACTACACTGATCCTCTAGTATGTGACCTCATAGATAGTAAAGTAGTCACTACACTACTCCTCTAGTATGTGACCTCATAGATAGTAAAGTAGTCACTACACTACTCCTCTAGTATGTGACCTCATAGTAAAGTAGTCACTACACTACTCCTCTAGTATGTGACCTCATAGTAAAGTAGTCACTACACTACTCCTCTAGTATGTGACCTCATAGTAAAGTAGTCACTACACTGCTCCTCTAGTATGTGACCTCATAGATAGTAAAGTAGTCACTACACTGCTCCTCTAGTATGTGACATCATAGTAAAGTAGTCACTACACTGCTCCTCTAGTATGTGACCTCATAGTAAAGTAGTCACTACACTGCTCCTCTAGTATGTGAACTCATAGTAAAGTAGTCACTACACTACTCCTCTAGTATGTGACCTCATAGTAAAGTAGTCAATACACTGCTCCTCTAGTATGTGACCTCATAGTAAAGTAGTCACTACACTGCTCCTCTAGTATGTGACCTCATAGTAAAGTAGGCACTACACTGCTCCTCTAGTATGTGACCTCATAGTAAAGTAGTCACTACACTGCTCCTCTAGTATGTAACCTCATAGTAAAGTAGTCACTACACTGCTCCTCTAGTATGTGACCTCATAGTAAAGTAGTCACTACACTGCTCCTCTAGTATGTGACCTCATAGTAAAGTAGTCACTACACTACTCCTCTAGTATGTGACCTCATAGTAAAGTAGTCAATACACTGCTCCTCTAGTATGTGACCTCATAGTAAAGTAGTCACTACACTGCTCCTCTAGTATGTGACCTCATAGTAAAGTATTCACTACACTGCTCCTCTAGTATGTGACCTCATAGTAAAGTAGTCACTACACTGCTCCTCTAGTATGTAACCTCATAGTAAAGTAGTCACTACACTGCTCCTCTAGTATGTGACCTCATAGTAAAGTAGTCACTACACTGCTCCTCTAGTATGTGACCTCATAGTAAAGTAGTCACTACACTACTCCTCTAGTATGTGACCTCATAGATAGTAAAGTAGTCACTACACTGCTCCTCTAGTATGTGACCTCATACTAAAGTAGTCACTACACTACTCCTCTAGTATGTGACCTCATAGTAAAGTAGTCACTACACTACTCCTCTTGTATGTGACCTCATAGATAGTAAAGTAGTCACTACACTACTCCTCTAGTATGTGACCTCATAGTAAAGTAGTCACTACACTGCTCCTCTAGTATGTGACCTCATAGATAGTAAAGTAGTCACTACACTACTCCTCTAGTATGTGACCTCATAGTAAAGTAGTCACTACACTACTCCTCTAGTGTGTGACCTCATAGATAGTAAAGTAGTCATTACACTGCTCCTCTAGTGTGTGACCTCATAGATAGTAAAGTAGTTATTACACTGCTCCTCTAGTGTGTGACCTCATAGATAGTAAAGTAGTCATTACACTGCTCCTCTAGTATGTGACCTCATGGTGAAGTAGTCACTACACTACTCCTCTAGTATGTGACCTCATAGATAGTAAAGTAGTCACTACACTACTCCTCTAGTATGTGACCTCATAGTAAAGTAGTCACTACACTACTCCTCTAGTATGTGACCTCATGGTGAAGTAGTCACTACACTACTCCTCTAGTATGTGACCTCATAGTAAAGTAGTCACTACACTACTCCTCTAGTGTGTGACCTCATAGATAGTAAAGTAGTCACTACACTACTCCTCTAGTATGTGACCTCATAGTAAAGTAGTCACTACACTACTCCTCTAGTATGTGACCTCATGGTGAAGTAGTCACTACACTACTCCTCTAGTATGTGACCTCATAGTAAAGTAGTCACTACACTACTCCTCTAGTGTGTGACCTCATAGATAGTAAAGTAGTCACTACACTACTCCTCTAGAATGTGACCTCATAGTAAAGTAGTCACTACACTACTCCTCTAGTGTGTGACCTCATAGATAGTAAAGTAGTCACTACACTACTCCTCTAGTATGTGACCTCATAGATAGTAAAGTAGTCACTACACTGCTCCTCTAGTGTGTGACCTCATAGATAGTAAAGTAGTCACTACACTACTCCTCTAGTATGTGACCTCATAGATAGTAAAGTAGTCACTACACTACTCCTCTGGTATGTGACCTCATAGATAGTAAAGTAGTCACTACACTACTCATCTAGTGTGTGACCTCATAGATAGTAAAGTAGTCACTACACTACTCCTCTAGTATGTGACCTCATAGATAGTAAACTCTTCACTATACTGCTCCTCTAGTGTGTGACCTCATAGATAGTAAAGTAGTCATTACACTGCTCCTCTAGTGTGTGACCTCATAGATAGTAAAGTAGTCATTACACTGCTCCTCTAGTGTGTGACCTCATAGATAGTAAAGTAGTCATTAAACTGCTCCTCTAGTATGTGACCTCATGGTGAAGTAGTCACTACACTACTCCTCTAGTATGTGACCTCATAGATAGTAAAGTAGTCACTACACTACTCCTCTAGTATGTGACCTCATAGTAAAGTAGTCACTACACTACTCCTCTAGTATGTGACCTCATGGTGAAGTAGTCACTACACTACTCCTCTAGTATGTGACCTCATAGATAGTAAAGTAGTCACTACACTACTCCTCTAGTATGTGACCTCATAGTAAAGTAGTCACTACACTACTCCTCTAGTATGTGACCTCATGGTGAAGTAGTCACTACACTACTCCTCTAGTATGTGACCTCATAGATAGTAAAGTAGTCACTACACTGATCCTCTAGTATGTGACCTCATAGATAGTAAAGTAGTCACTACACTGATCCTCTAGTATGTGACCTCATAGATAGTAAAGTAGTCACTACACTACTCCTCTAGTATGTGACCTCATAGATAGTAAAGTAGTCACTACACTACTCCTCTAGTATGTGACCTCATAGTAAAGTAGTCACTACACTACTCCTCTAGTATGTGACCTCATAGTAAAGTAGTCACTACACTACTCCTCTAGTATGTGACCTCATAGTAAAGTAGTCACTACACTGCTCCTCTAGTATGTGACCTCATAGATAGTAAAGTAGTCACTACACTGCTCCTCTAGTATGTGACATCATAGTAAAGTAGTCACTACACTGCTCCTCTAGTATGTGACCTCATAGTAAAGTAGTCACTACACTGCTCCTCTAGTATGTGAACTCATAGTAAAGTAGTCACTACACTACTCCTCTAGTATGTGACCTCATAGTAAAGTAGTCAATACACTGCTCCTCTAGTATGTGACCTCATAGTAAAGTAGTCACTACACTGCTCCTCTAGTATGTGACCTCATAGTAAAGTAGGCACTACACTGCTCCTCTAGTATGTGACCTCATAGTAAAGTAGTCACTACACTGCTCCTCTAGTATGTAACCTCATAGTAAAGTAGTCACTACACTGCTCCTCTAGTATGTGACCTCATAGTAAAGTAGTCACTACACTGCTCCTCTAGTATGTGACCTCATAGTAAAGTAGTCACTACACTACTCCTCTAGTATGTGACCTCATAGTAAAGTAGTCAATACACTGCTCCTCTAGTATGTGACCTCATAGTAAAGTAGTCACTACACTGCTCCTCTAGTATGTGACCTCATAGTAAAGTATTCACTACACTGCTCCTCTAGTATGTGACCTCATAGTAAAGTAGTCACTACACTGCTCCTCTAGTATGTAACCTCATAGTAAAGTAGTCACTACACTGCTCCTCTAGTATGTGACCTCATAGTAAAGTAGTCACTACACTGCTCCTCTAGTATGTGACCTCATAGTAAAGTAGTCACTACACTACTCCTCTAGTATGTGACCTCATAGATAGTAAAGTAGTCACTACACTGCTCCTCTAGTATGTGACCTCATACTAAAGTAGTCACTACACTACTCCTCTAGTATGTGACCTCATAGTAAAGTAGTCACTACACTACTCCTCTTGTATGTGACCTCATAGATAGTAAAGTAGTCACTACACTACTCCTCTAGTATGTGACCTCATAGTAAAGTAGTCACTACACTGCTCCTCTAGTATGTGACCTCATAGATAGTAAAGTAGTCACTACACTACTCCTCTAGTATGTGACCTCATAGTAAAGTAGTCACTACACTACTCCTCTAGTGTGTGACCTCATAGATAGTAAAGTAGTCATTACACTGCTCCTCTAGTGTGTGACCTCATAGATAGTAAAGTAGTCATTACACTGCTCCTCTAGTGTGTGACCTCATAGATAGTAAAGTAGTCATTACACTGCTCCTCTAGTATGTGACCTCATGGTGAAGTAGTCACTACACTACTCCTCTAGTATGTGACCTCATAGATAGTAAAGTAGTCACTACACTACTCCTCTAGTATGTGACCTCATAGTAAAGTAGTCACTACACTACTCCTCTAGTATGTGACCTCATGGTGAAGTAGTCACTACACTACTCCTCTAGTATGTGACCTCATAGATAGTAAAGTAGTCACTACACTACTCCTCTAGTATGTGACCTCATAGTAAAGTAGTCACTACACTACTCCTCTAGTATGTGACCTCATGGTGAAGTAGTCACTACACTACTCCTCTAGTATGTGACCTCATAGATAGTAAAGTAGTCACTACACTGATCCTCTAGTATGTGACCTCATAGATAGTAAAGTAGTCACTACACTGCTCCTCTAGTATGTGACCTCATAGATAGTAAAGTAGTCACTACACTACTCCTCTAGTATGTGACCTCATAGATAGTAAAGTAGTCACTACACTACTCCTCTAGTATGTGACCTCATAGTAAAGTAGTCACTACACTACTCCTCTAGTATGTGACCTCATAGTAAAGTAGTCACTACACTACTCCTCTAGTATGTGACCTCATAGTAAAGTAGTCACTACACTACTCCTCTAGTATGTGACCTCATAGTAAAGTAGTCACTACACTGCTCCTCTAGTATGTGACCTCATAGATAGTAAAGTAGTCACTACACTGCTCCTCTAGTATGTGACATCATAGTAAAGTAGTCACTACACTGCTCCTCTAGTATGTGACCTCATAGTAAAGTAGTCACTACACTGCTCCTCTAGTATGTGACCTCATAGTAAAGTAGTCACTACACTACTCCTCTAGTATGTGACCTCATAGTAAAGTAGTCAATACACTGCTCCTCTAGTATGTGACCTCATAGTAAAGTAGTCACTACACTGCTCCTCTAGTATGTGACCTCATAGTAAAGTAGTCACTACACTGCTCCTCTAGTATGTGACCTCATAGTAAAGTAGTCACTACACTGCTCCTCTAGTATGTAACCTCATAGTAAAGTAGTCACTACACTGCTCCTCTAGTATGTGACCTCAGTAAAGTAGTCACTACACTGCTCCTCTAGTATGTGACCTCATAGTAAAGTAGTCACTACACTACTCCTCTAGTATGTGACCTCATAGTAAAGTAGTCACTACACTGCTCCTCTAGTATGTGACCTCATAGATATTAAAGTAGTCACTACACTACTCCTCTAGTATGTGACCTCATAGTAAAGTAGTCACTACACTGCTCCTCTAGTATGTGACCTCATAGATAGTAAAGTAGTCACTACACTGCTCCTCTAGTATGTGACCTCATAGTAAAGTAGTCACTACACTGCTCCTCTAGTATGTGACCTCATAGTAAAGTAGTCACTACACTACTCCTCTAGTATGTGACCTCATAGTAAAGTAGTCACTACACTGCTCCTCTAGTATGTGACCTCATAGATAGTAAAGTAGTCACTACACTGCTCCTCTAGTATGTGACATCATAGTAAAGTAGTCACTACACTGCTCCTCTAGTATGTGACCTCATAGTAAAGTAGTCACTACACTGCTCCTCTAGTATGTGACCTCATAGTAAAGTAGTCACTACACTACTCCTCTAGTATGTGACCTCATAGTAAAGTAGTCAATACACTGCTCCTCTAGTATGTGACCTCATAGTAAAGTAGTCACTACACTGCTCCTCTAGTATGTGACCTCATAGTAAAGTAGTCACTACACTGCTCCTCTAGTATGTGACCTCATAGTAAAGTAGTCACTACACTGCTCCTCTAGTATGTAACCTCATAGTAAAGTAGTCACTACACTGCTCCTCTAGTATGTGACCTCATAGTAAAGTAGTCACTACACTGCTCCTCTAGTATGTGACCTCATAGTAAAGTAGTCACTACACTACTCCTCTAGTATGTGACCTCATAGATAGTAAAGTAGTCACTACACTGCTCCTCTAGTATGTGACCTCATAGTAAAGTAGTCACTACACTACTCCTCTAGTATGTGACCTCATAGTAAAGTAGTCACTACACTACTCCTCTAGTATGTGACCTCATAGATAGTAAAGTAGTCACTACACTACTCCTCTAGTATGTGACCTCATAGTAAAGTAGTCACTACACTGCTCCTCTAGTATGTGACCTCATAGATAGTAAAGTAGTCACTACACTACTCCTCTAGTATGTGACCTCATAGTAAAGTAGTCACTACACTACTCCTCTAGTGTGTGACCTCATAGATAGTAAAGTAGTCACTACACTACTCCTCTAGAATGTGACCTCATAGATAGTAAAGTAGTCACTACACTACTCCTCTAGTGTGTGACCTCATAGATAGTAAAGTAGTCACTACACTACTCCTCTAGTATGTGACCTCATAGATAGTAAAGTAGTCACTACACTGCTCCTCTAGTGTGTGACCTCATAGATAGTAAAGTAGTCACTACACTACTCCTCTAGTATGTGACCTCATAGATAGTAAAGTAGTCACTACACTACTCCTCTGGTATGTGACCTCATAGATAGTAAAGTAGTCACTACACTACTCATCTAGTGTGTGACCTCATAGATAGTAAAGTAGTCACTACACTACTCCTCTAGTATGTGACCTCATAGATAGTAAACTCTTCACTATACTGCTCCTCTAGTGTGTGACCTCATAGATAGTAAAGTAGTCATTACACTGCTCCTCTAGTGTGTGACCTCATAGATAGTAAAGTAGTCATTACACTGCTCCTCTAGTGTGTGACCTCATAGATAGTAAAGTAGTCATTAAACTGCTCCTCTAGTATGTGACCTCATGGTGAAGTAGTCACTACACTACTCCTCTAGTATGTGACCTCATAGATAGTAAAGTAGTCACTACACTACTCCTCTAGTATGTGACCTCATAGTAAAGTAGTCACTACACTACTCCTCTAGTATGTGACCTCATGGTGAAGTAGTCACTACACTACTCCTCTAGTATGTGACCTCATAGATAGTAAAGTAGTCACTACACTACTCCTCTAGTATGTGACCTCATAGTAAAGTAGTCACTACACTGCTCCTCTAGTATGTGACCTCATAGTAAAGTAGTCACTACACTACTCCTCTAGTATGTGACCTCATAGTAAAGTAGTCACTACACTGCTCCTCTAGTATGTGACCTCATAGATAGTAAAGTAGTCACTACACTGCTCCTCTAGTATGTGACATCATAGTAAAGTAGTCACTACACTGCTCCTCTAGTATGTGACCTCATAGTAAAGTAGTCACTACACTGCTCCTCTAGTATGTGACCTCATAGTAAAGTAGTCACTACACTACTCCTCTAGTATGTGACCTCATAGTAAAGTAGTCAATACACTGCTCCTCTAGTATGTGACCTCATAGTAAAGTAGTCACTACACTGCTCCTCTAGTATGTGACCTCATAGTAAAGTAGTCACTACACTGCTCCTCTAGTATGTGACCTCATAGTAAAGTAGTCACTACACTGCTCCTCTAGTATGTAACCTCATAGTAAAGTAGTCACTACACTGCTCCTCTAGTATGTGACCTCATAGTAAAGTAGTCACTACACTGCTCCTCTAGTATGTGACCTCATAGTAAAGTAGTCACTACACTACTCCTCTAGTATGTGACCTCATAGATAGTAAAGTAGTCACTACACTGCTCCTCTAGTATGTGACCTCATAGTAAAGTAGTCACTACACTACTCCTCTAGTATGTGACCTCATAGTAAAGTAGTCACTACACTACTCCTCTAGTATGTGACCTCATAGATAGTAAAGTAGTCACTACACTACTCCTCTAGTATGTGACCTCATAGTAAAGTAGTCACTACACTGCTCCTCTAGTATGTGACCTCATAGATAGTAAAGTAGTCACTACACTACTCCTCTAGTATGTGACCTCATAGTAAAGTAGTCACTACACTACTCCTCTAGTGTGTGACCTCATAGATAGTAAAGTAGTCACTACACTACTCCTCTAGAATGTGACCTCATAGATAGTAAAGTAGTCACTACACTACTCCTCTAGTGTGTGACCTCATAGATAGTAAAGTAGTCACTACACTACTCCTCTAGTATGTGACCTCATAGATAGTAAAGTAGTCACTACACTGCTCCTCTAGTGTGTGACCTCATAGATAGTAAAGTAGTCACTACACTACTCCTCTAGTATGTGACCTCATAGATAGTAAAGTAGTCACTACACTACTCCTCTGGTATGTGACCTCATAGATAGTAAAGTAGTCACTACACTACTCATCTAGTGTGTGACCTCATAGATAGTAAAGTAGTCACTACACTACTCCTCTAGTATGTGACCTCATAGATAGTAAACTCTTCACTATACTGCTCCTCTAGTGTGTGACCTCATAGATAGTAAAGTAGTCATTACACTGCTCCTCTAGTGTGTGACCTCATAGATAGTAAAGTAGTCATTACACTGCTCCTCTAGTGTGTGACCTCATAGATAGTAAAGTAGTCATTAAACTGCTCCTCTAGTATGTGACCTCATGGTGAAGTAGTCACTACACTACTCCTCTAGTATGTGACCTCATAGATAGTAAAGTAGTCACTACACTACTCCTCTAGTATGTGACCTCATAGTAAAGTAGTCACTACACTACTCCTCTAGTATGTGACCTCATGGTGAAGTAGTCACTACACTACTCCTCTAGTATGTGACCTCATAGATAGTAAAGTAGTCACTACACTACTCCTCTAGTATGTGACCTCATAGTAAAGTAGTCACTACACTACTCCTCTAGTATGTGACCTCATGGTGAAGTAGTCACTACACTACTCCTCTAGTATGTGACCTCATAGATAGTAAAGTAGTCACTACACTGATCCTCTAGTATGTGACCTCATAGATAGTAAAGTAGTCACTACACTGATCCTCTAGTATGTGACCTCATAGATAGTAAAGTAGTCACTACACTACTCCTCTAGTATGTGACCTCATAGATAGTAAAGTAGTCACTACACTACTCCTCTAGTATGTGACCTCATAGTAAAGTAGTCACTACACTACTCCTCTAGTATGTGACCTCATAGTAAAGTAGTCACTACACTACTCCTCTAGTATGTGACCTCATAGTAAAGTAGTCACTACACTGCTCCTCTAGTATGTGACCTCATAGATAGTAAAGTAGTCACTACACTGCTCCTCTAGTATGTGACATCATAGTAAAGTAGTCACTACACTGCTCCTCTAGTATGTGACCTCATAGTAAAGTAGTCACTACACTGCTCCTCTAGTATGTGAACTCATAGTAAAGTAGTCACTACACTACTCCTCTAGTATGTGACCTCATAGTAAAGTAGTCAATACACTGCTCCTCTAGTATGTGACCTCATAGTAAAGTAGTCACTACACTGCTCCTCTAGTATGTGACCTCATAGTAAAGTAGGCACTACACTGCTCCTCTAGTATGTGACCTCATAGTAAAGTAGTCACTACACTGCTCCTCTAGTATGTAACCTCATAGTAAAGTAGTCACTACACTGCTCCTCTAGTATGTGACCTCATAGTAAAGTAGTCACTACACTGCTCCTCTAGTATGTGACCTCATAGTAAAGTAGTCACTACACTACTCCTCTAGTATGTGACCTCATAGTAAAGTAGTCAATACACTGCTCCTCTAGTATGTGACCTCATAGTAAAGTAGTCACTACACTGCTCCTCTAGTATGTGACCTCATAGTAAAGTATTCACTACACTGCTCCTCTAGTATGTGACCTCATAGTAAAGTAGTCACTACACTGCTCCTCTAGTATGTAACCTCATAGTAAAGTAGTCACTACACTGCTCCTCTAGTATGTGACCTCATAGTAAAGTAGTCACTACACTGCTCCTCTAGTATGTGACCTCATAGTAAAGTAGTCACTACACTACTCCTCTAGTATGTGACCTCATAGATAGTAAAGTAGTCACTACACTGCTCCTCTAGTATGTGACCTCATACTAAAGTAGTCACTACACTACTCCTCTAGTATGTGACCTCATAGTAAAGTAGTCACTACACTACTCCTCTTGTATGTGACCTCATAGATAGTAAAGTAGTCACTACACTACTCCTCTAGTATGTGACCTCATAGTAAAGTAGTCACTACACTGCTCCTCTAGTATGTGACCTCATAGATAGTAAAGTAGTCACTACACTACTCCTCTAGTATGTGACCTCATAGTAAAGTAGTCACTACACTACTCCTCTAGTGTGTGACCTCATAGATAGTAAAGTAGTCACCACACTACTCCTCTAGTATGTGACCTCATAGTAAAGTAGTCACTACACTGCTCCTCTAGTATGTGACCTCATAGTAAAGTAGTCACTACACTGCTCCTCTAGTATGTAACCTCATAGTAAAGTAGTCACTACACTGCTCCTCTAGTATGTGACCTCATAGTAAAGTAGTCACTACACTGCTCCTCTAGTATGTGACCTCATAGTAAAGTAGTCACTACACTGCTCCTCTAGTATGTGACCTCATAGTAAAGTAGTCACTACACTACTCCTCTAGTATGTGACCTCATAGTAAAGTAGTCAATACACTGCTCCTCTAGTATGTGACCTCATAGTAAAGTAGTCACTACACTGCTCCTCTAGTATGTGACCTCATAGTAAAGTAGTCACTACACTACTCCTCTAGTATGTGACCTCATAGTAAAGTAGTCAATACACTGCTCATCTAGTATGTGACCTCATAGTAAAGTAGTCACTACACTGCTCCTCTAGTATGTGACCTCATAGTAAAGTAGTCACTACACTGCTCCTCTAGTATGTGACCTCATAGTAAAGTAGTCACTACACTGCTCCTCTAGTATGTGACCTCATAGTAAAGTAGTCACTACACTGCTCCTCTAGTATGTGACCTCATAGTAAAGTAGTCACTACACTACTCCTCTAGTATGTGACCTCATAGTAAAGTAGTCACTACACTACTCCTCTAGTATGTGACCTCATAGATAGTAAAGTAGTCACTACACTACTCCTCTAGTATGTGACCTCATAGTAAAGTAGTCACTACACTACTCCTCTAGTATGTGACCTCATAAAGTAGTCACTACACTGCTCCTCTAGTATGTGACCTCATAGATAGTAAAGTAGTCACTACACTACTCCTCTAGTATGTGACCTCATAGTAAAGTAGTCACTACACTACTCCTCTAGTGTGTGACCTCATAGATAGTAAAGTAGTCACTACACTACTCCTCTAGAATGTGACCTCATAGTAAAGTAGTCACTACACTACTCCTCTAGTGTGTGACCTCATAGATAGTAAAGTAGTCACTACACTACTCCTCTAGTATGTGACCTCATAGATAGTAAAGTAGTCACTACACTGCTCCTCTAGTGTGTGACCTCATAGATAGTAAAGTAGTCACTACACTACTCCTCTAGTATGTGACCTCATAGATAGTAAAGTAGTCACTACACTACTCCTCTGGTATGTGACCTCATAGATAGTAAAGTAGTCACTACACTACTCATCTAGTGTGTGACCTCATAGATAGTAAAGTAGTCACTACACTACTCCTCTAGTATGTGACCTCATAGATAGTAAACTATTCACTATACTGCTCCTCTAGTGTGTGACCTCATAGATAGTAAAGTAGTCATTACACTGCTCCTCTAGTGTGTGACCTCATAGATAGTAAAGTAGTCATTACACTGCTCCTCTAGTGTGTGACCTCATAGATAGTAAAGTAGTCATTAAACTGCTCCTCTAGTATGTGACCTCATGGTGAAGTAGTCACTACACTACTCCTCTAGTATGTGACCTCATAGATAGTAAAGTAGTCACTACACTACTCCTCTAGTATGTGACCTCATAGTAAAGTAGTCACTACACTACTCCTCTAGTATGTGACCTCATGGTGAAGTAGTCACTACACTACTCCTCTAGTATGTGACCTCATAGATAGTAAAGTAGTCACTACACTACTCCTCTAGTATGTGACCTCATAGTAAAGTAGTCACTACACTACTCCTCTAGTATGTGACCTCATGGTGAAGTAGTCACTACACTACTCCTCTAGTATGTGACCTCATAGATAGTAAAGTAGTCACTACACTGATCCTCTAGTATGTGACCTCATAGATAGTAAAGTAGTCACTACACTGCTCCTCTAGTATGTGACCTCATAGATAGTAAAGTAGTCACTACACTACTCCTCTAGTATGTGACCTCATAGATAGTAAAGTAGTCACTACACTACTCCTCTAGTATGTGACCTCATAGTAAAGTAGTCACTACACTACTCCTCTAGTATGTGACCTCATAGTAAAGTAGTCACTACACTACTCCTCTAGTATGTGACCTCATAGTAAAGTAGTCACTACACTGCTCCTCTAGTATGTGACCTCATAGATAGTAAAGTAGTCACTACACTGCTCCTCTAGTATGTGACATCATAGTAAAGTAGTCACTACACTGCTCCTCTAGTATGTGACCTCATAGTAAAGTAGTCACTACACTGCTCCTCTAGTATGTGACCTCATAGTAAAGTAGTCACTACACTACTCCTCTAGTATGTGACCTCATAGTAAAGTAGTCAATACACTGCTCCTCTAGTATGTGACCTCATAGTAAAGTAGTCACTACACTGCTCCTCTAGTATGTGACCTCATAGTAAAGTAGTCACTACACTGCTCCTCTAGTATGTGACCTCATAGTAAAGTAGTCACTACACTGCTCCTCTAGTATGTAACCTCATAGTAAAGTAGTCACTACACTGCTCCTCTAGTATGTGACCTCATAGTAAAGTAGTCACTACACTGCTCCTCTAGTATGTGACCTCATAGTAAAGTAGTCACTACACTACTCCTCTAGTATGTGACCTCATAGTAAAGTAGTCAATACACTGCTCCTCTAGTATGTGACCTCATAGTAAAGTAGTCACTACACTGCTCCTCTAGTATGTGACCTCATAGTAAAGTAGTCACTACACTGCTCCTCTAGTATGTGACCTCATAGTAAAGTAGTCACTACACTGCTCCTCTAGTATGTAACCTCATAGTAAAGTAGTCACTACACTGCTCCTCTAGTATGTGACCTCATAGTAAAGTAGTCACTACACTGCTCCTCTAGTATGTGACCTCATAGTAAAGTAGTCACTACACTACTCCTCTAGTATGTGACCTCATAGATAGTAAAGTAGTCACTACACTGCTCCTCTAGTATGTGACCTCATACTAAAGTAGTCACTACACTACTCCTCTAGTATGTGACCTCATAGTAAAGTAGTCACTACACTACTCCTCTTGTATGTGACCTCATAGATAGTAAAGTAGTCACTACACTACTCCTCTAGTATGTGACCTCATAGTAAAGTAGTCACTACACTGCTCCTCTAGTATGTGACCTCATAGATAGTAAAGTAGTCACTACACTACTCCTCTAGTATGTGACCTCATAGTAAAGTAGTCACTACACTACTCCTCTAGTGTGTGACCTCATAGATAGTAAAGTAGTCACCACACTACTCCTCTAGAATGTGACCTCATAGTAAAGTAGTCACTACACTGCTCCTCTAGTATGTGACCTCATAGTAAAGTAGTCACTACACTGCTCCTCTAGTATGTAACCTCAAAGTAGTCACTACACTGCTCCTCTAGTATGTGCCCTCATAGTAAAGTAGTCACTACACTGCTCCTCTAGTATGTGACCTCATAGTAAAGTAGTCACTACACTGCTCCTCTAGTATGTGACCTCATAGTAAAGTAGTCACTACACTACTCCTCTAGTATGTGCCCTCATAGTAAAGTAGTCAATACACTGCTCCTCTAGTATGTGACCTCATAGTAAAGTAGTCACTACACTGCTCCTCTAGTATGTGACCTCATAGTAAAGTAGTCACTACACTACTCCTCTAGTATGTGACCTCATAGTAAAGTAGTCAATACACTGCTCCTCTAGTATGTGACCTCATAGTAAAGTAGTCACTACACTGCTCCTCTAGAATGTGACCTCATAGTAAAGTAGTCACTACACTGCTCCTCTAGTATGTGACCTCATAGTAAAGTAGTCACTACACTGCTCCTCTAGTATGTAACCTCATAGTAAAGTAGTCACTACACTGCTCCTCTAGTATGTGACCTCATAGTAAAGTAGTCACTACACTGCTCCTCTAGTATGTGACCTCATAGTAAAGTAGTCACTACACTACTCCTCTAGTATGTGACCTCATAGATAGTAAAGTAGTCACTACACTGCTCCTCTAGTATGTGACCTCATAGTAAAGTAGTCACTACACTACTCCTCTAGTATGTGACCTCATAGTAAAGTAGTCACTACACTACTCCTCTAGTATGTGACCTCATAGATAGTAAAGTAGTCACTACACTACTCCTCTAGTATGTGACCTCATAGTAAAGTAGTCACTACACTGCTCCTCTAGTATGTGACCTCATAGATAGTAAAGTAGTCACTACACTACTCCTCTAGTATGTGACCTCATAGTAAAGTAGTCACTACACTACTCCTCTAGTGTGTGACCTCATAGATAGTAAAGTAGTCACTACACTACTCCTCTAGAATGTGACCTCATAGTAAAGTAGTCACTACACTACTCCTCTAGTGTGTGACCTCATAGATAGTAAAGTAGTCACTACACTACTCCTCTAGTATGTGACCTCATAGATAGTAAAGTAGTCACTACACTGCTCCTCTAGTGTGTGACCTCATAGATAGTAAAGTAGTCACTACACTACTCCTCTAGTATGTGACCTCATAGATAGTAAAGTAGTCACTACACTACTCCTCTGGTATGTGACCTCATAGATAGTAAAGTAGTCACTACACTACTCATCTAGTGTGTGACCTCATAGATAGTAAAGTAGTCACTACACTACTCCTCTAGTATGTGACCTCATAGATAGTAAACTATTCACTATACTGCTCCTCTAGTGTGTGACCTCATAGATAGTAAAGTAGTCATTACACTGCTCCTCTAGTGTGTGACCTCATAGATAGTAAAGTAGTCATTACACTGCTCCTCTAGTATGTGACCTCATGGTGAAGTAGTCAATACACTACTCCTCTAGTATGTGACCTCATAGATAGTAAAGTAGTCACTACACTACTCCTCTAGTATGTGACCTCATAGTAAAGTAGTCACTACACTACTCCTCTAGTATGTGACCTCATGGTGAAGTAGTCACTACACTACTCCTCTAGTATGTGACCTCATAGATAGTAAAGTAGTCACTACACTACTCTTCTAGTATGTGACCTCATAGTAAAGTAGTCACTACACTACTCCTCTAGTATGTGACCTCATGGTGAAGTAGTCACTACACTACTCCTCTAGTATGTGACCTCATAGATAGTAAAGTAGTCACTACACTGATCCTCTAGTATGTGACCTCATAGATAGTAAAGTAGTCACTACACTGATCCTCTAGTATGTGACCTCATAGATAGTAAAGTAGTCACTACACTACTCCTCTAGTATGTGACCTCATAGATAGTAAAGTAGTCACTACACTACTCCTCTAGTATGTGACCTCATAGTAAAGTAGTCACTACACTACTCCTCTAGTATGTGACATCATAGTAAAGTAGTCACTACACTGCTCCTCTAGTATGTGACCTCATGGTAAAGTAGTCACTACACTGCTCCTCTAGTATGTGACCTCATAGTAAAGTAGTCACTACACTGCTCCTCTAGTATGTGACCTCATAGTAAAGTAGTCAATACACTGCTCCTCTAGTATGTGACCTCATAGTAAAGTAGTCACTACACTGCTCCTCTAGTATGTGACCTCATAGTAAAGTAGTCACTACACTGCTCCTCTAGTATGTGACCTCATAGTAAAGTAGTCACTACACTGCTCCTCTAGTATGTAACCTCATAGTAAAGTAGTCACTACACTGCTCCTCTAGTATGTGACCTCATAGTAAAGTAGTCACTACACTGCTCCTCTAGTATGTGACCTCATAGTAAAGTAGTCACTACACTACTCCTCTAGTATGTGACCTCATAGTAAAGTAGTCAATACACTGCTCCTCTAGTATGTGACCTCTTAGTAAAGTAGTCACTACACTGCTCCTCTAGTATGTGACCTCATAGTAAAGTAGTCACTACACTGCTCCTCTAGTATGTGACCTCATAGTAAAGTAGTCACTACACTGCTCCTCTAGTATGTAACCTCATAGTAAAGTAGTCACTACACTGCTCCTCTAGTATGTGACCTCATAGTAAAGTAGTCACTACACTGCTCCTCTAGTATGTGACCTCATAGTAAAGTAGTCACTACACTACTCCTCTAGTATGTGACCTCATAGATAGTAAAGTAGTCACTACACTGCTCCTCTAGTATGTGACCTCATACTAAAGTAGTCACTACACTACTCCTCTAGTATGTGACCTCATAGTAAAGTAGTCACTACACTACTCCTCTAGTATGTGACCTCATAGATAGTAAAGTAGTCACTACACTACTCCTCTAGTATGTGACCTCATAGTAAAGTAGTCACTACACTACTCCTCTAGTGTGTGACCTCATAGATAGTAAAGTAGTCACCACACTACTCCTCTAGAATGTGACCTCATAGTAAAGTAGTCACTACACTGCTCCTCTAGTATGTGACCTCATAGTAAAGTAGTCACTACACTGCTCCTCTAGTATGTGACCTCATAGTAAAGTAGTCACTACACTGCTCCTCTAGTATGTGACCTCATAGTAAAGTAGTCACTACACTACTCCTCTAGTATGTGACCTCATAGTAAAGTAGTCACTACACTGCTCCTCTAGTATGTGACCTCATAGATATTAAAGTAGTCACTACACTACTCCTCTAGTATGTGACCTCATAGTAAAGTAGTCACTACACTGCTCCTCTAGTATGTGACCTCATAGATAGTAAAGTAGTCACTACACTGCTCCTCTAGTATGTGACCTCATAGTAAAGTAGTCACTACACTGCTCCTCTAGTATGTGACCTCATAGTAAAGTAGTCACTACACTACTCCTCTAGTATGTGACCTCATAGTAAAGTAGTCACTACACTGCTCCTCTAGTATGTGACCTCATAGATAGTAAAGTAGTCACTACACTGCTCCTCTAGTATGTGACATCATAGTAAAGTAGTCACTACACTGCTCCTCTAGTATGTGACCTCATAGTAAAGTAGTCACTACACTGCTCCTCTAGTATGTGACCTCATAGTAAAGTAGTCACTACACTACTCCTCTAGTATGTGACCTCATAGTAAAGTAGTCAATACACTGCTCCTCTAGTATGTGACCTCATAGTAAAGTAGTCACTACACTGCTCCTCTAGTATGTGACCTCATAGTAAAGTAGTCACTACACTGCTCCTCTAGTATGTGACCTCATAGTAAAGTAGTCACTACACTGCTCCTCTAGTATGTAACCTCATAGTAAAGTAGTCACTACACTGCTCCTCTAGTATGCGACCTCATAGTAAAGTAGTCACTACACTGCTCCTCTAGTATGTGACCTCATAGTAAAGTAGTCACTACACTACTCCTCTAGTATGTGACCTCATAGTAAAGTAGTCACTACACTACTCCTCTAGTATGTGACCTCATAGTAAAGTAGTCACTACACTACTCCTCTAGTATGTGACCTCATAGATAGTAAAGTAGTCACTACACTACTCCTCTAGTATGTGACCTCATAGTAAAGTAGTCACTACACTGCTCCTCTAGTATGTGACCTCATAGATAGTAAAGTAGTCACTACACTACTCCTCTAGTATGTGACCTCATAGTAAAGTAGTCACTACACTACTCCTCTAGTGTGTGACCTCATAGATAGTAAAGTAGTCACTACACTACTCCTCTAGAATGTGACCTCATAGTAAAGTAGTCACTACATTACTCCTCTAGTGTGTGACCTCATAGATAGTAAAGTAGTCACTACACTACTCCTCTAGTATGTGACCTCATAGATAGTAAGTAGTCACTACACTGCTCCTCTAGTGTGTGACCTCATAGATAGTAAAGTAGTCACTACACTACTCATCTAGTGTGTGACCTCATAGATAGTAAAGTAGTCACTACACTACTCCTCTAGTATGTGACCTCATAGATAGTAAAGTAGTCACTACACTGCTCCTCTAGTGTGTGACCTCATAGATAGTAAAGTAGTCATTACACTGCTCCTCTAGTGTGTGACCTCATAGATAGTAAAGTAGTCATTACACTGCTCCTCTAGTGTGTGACCTCATAGATAGTAAAGTAGTCATTACACTGCTCCTCTAGTATGTGACCTCATGGTGAAGTAGTCACTACACTACTCCTCTAGTATGTGACCTCATAGATAGTAAAGTAGTCACTACACTACCCCTCTAGTATGTGACCTCATAGTAAAGTAGTCACTACACTACTCCTCTAGTATGTGACCTCATGGTGAAGTAGTCACTACACTACTCCTCTAGTATGTGACCTCATAGATAGTAAAGTAGTCACTACACTACTCCTCTAGTATGTGACCTCATAGTAAAGTAGTCACTACACTACTCCTCTAGTATGTGACCTCATGGTGAAGTAGTCACTACACTACTCCTCTAGTATGTGACCTCATAGATAGTAAAGTAGTCACTACACTGATCCTCTAGTATGTGACCTCATAGATAGTAAAGTAGTCACTACACTGATCCTCTAGTATGTGACCTCATAGATAGTAAAGTAGTCACTACACTACTCCTCTAGTATGTGACCTCATAGATAGTAAAGTAGTCACTACACTACTCCTCTAGTATGTGACCTCATAGTAAAGTAGTCACTACACTACTCCTCTAGTATGTGACCTCATAGTAAAGTAGTCACTACACTACTCCTCTAGTATGTGACCTCATAGTAAAGTAGTCACTACACTGCTCCTCTAGTATGTGACCTCATAGATAGTAAAGTAGTCACTACACTACTCCTCTAGTATGTGACCTCATGGTGAAGTAGTCACTACACTACTCCTCTAGTATGTGACCTCATAGATAGTAAAGTAGTCACTACACTACTCTTCTAGTATGTGACCTCATAGTAAAGTAGTCACTACACTACTCCTCTAGTATGTGACCTCATGGTGAAGTAGTCACTACACTACTCCTCTAGTATGTGACCTCATAGATAGTAAAGTAGTCACTACACTGATCCTCTAGTATGTGACCTCATAGATAGTAAAGTAGTCACTACACTGATCCTCTAGTATGTGACCTCATAGATAGTAAAGTAGTCACTACACTACTCCTCTAGTATGTGACCTCATAGATAGTAAAGTAGTCACTACACTACTCCTCTAGTATGTGACCTCATAGTAAAGTAGTCACTACACTACTCCTCTAGTATGTGACCTCATAGTAAAGTAGTCACTACACTACTCCTCTAGTATGTGACTACACTCTAGTATGTGACCTCATAGTAAAGTAGTCACTACACTGCTCCTCTAGTATGTGACCTCATAGTAAAGTAGTCACTACACTACTCCTCTAGTAGTCACTACACTGCTCCTCTAGTATGTGACCTCATACACTACACTGCTCCTCTAGTATGTGACCTCATAGTAAAGTAGTCACTACACTGCTCCTCTAGTATGTGACCTCATGGTAAAGTAGTCACTACACTGCTCCTCTAGTATGTGACCTCATAGTAAAGTAGTCACTACACTACTCCTCTAGTGTGTGACCTCATAGATAGTAAAGTAGTCACTACACTACTCCTCTAGAATGTGACCTCATAGTAAAGTAGTCACTACACTACTCCTCTAGTGTGTGACCTCATAGATAGTAAAGTAGTCACTACACTACTCCTCTAGTATGTGACCTCATAGTAAAGTAGTCACTACACTACTCCTCTAGTGTGTGACCTCATAGATAGTAAAGTAGTCACCACACTACTCCTCTAGAATGTGACCTCATAGTAAAGTAGTCACTACACTGCTCCTCTAGTATGTGACCTCATAGTAAAGTAGTCACTACACTGCTCCTCTAGTATGTAACCTCATAGTAAAGTAGTCACTACACTGCTCCTCTAGTATGTGACCTCATAGTAAAGTAGTCACTACACTGCTCCTCTAGTATGTGACCTCATAGTAAAGTAGTCACTACACTGCTCCTCTAGTATGTGACCTCATAGTAAAGTAGTCACTACACTACTCCTCTAGTATGTGCCCTCATAGTAAAGTAGTCACTACACTGCTCCTCTAGTATGTGACCTCATAGTAAAGTAGTCACTACACTGCTCCTCTAGTATGTGACCTCATAGTAAAGTAGTCACTACACTACTCCTCTAGTATGTGACCTCATAGTAAAGTAGTCAATACACTGCTCCTCTAGTATGTGACCTCATAGTAAAGTAGTCACTACACTGCTCCTCTAGTATGTGACCTCATAGTAAAGTAGTCACTACACTGCTCCTCTAGTATGTGACCTCATAGTAAAGTAGTCACTACACTGCTCCTCTAGTATGTAACCTCATAGTAAAGTAGTCACTACACTGCTCCTCTAGTATGTGACCTCATAGTAAAGTAGTCACTACACTGCTCCTCTAGTATGTGACCTCATAGTAAAGTAGTCACTACACTACTCCTCTAGTATGTGACCTCATAGATAGTAAAGTAGTCACTACACTGCTCCTCTAGTATGTGACCTCATAGTAAAGTAGTCACTACACTACTCCTCTAGTATGTGACCTCATAGTAAAGTAGTCACTACACTACTCCTCTAGTATGTGACCTCATAGATAGTAAAGTAGTCACTACACTACTCCTCTAGTATGTGACCTCATAGTAAAGTAGTCACTACACTGCTCCTCTAGTATGTGACCTCATAGATAGTAAAGTAGTCACTACACTACTCCTCTAGTATGTGACCTCATAGTAAAGTAGTCACTACACTACTCCTCTAGTGTGTGACCTCATAGATAGTAAAGTAGTCACTACACTACTCCTCTAGAATGTGACCTCATAGTAAAGTAGTCACTACACTACTCCTCTAGTGTGTGACCTCATAGATAGTAAAGTAGTCACTACACTACTCCTCTAGTATGTGACCTCATAGATAGTAAAGTAGTCACTACACTGCTCCTCTAGTGTGTGACCTCATAGATAGTAAAGTAGTCACTACACTACTCCTCTAGTATGTGACCTCATAGATAGTAAAGTAGTCACTACACTACTCCTCTGGTATGTGACCTCATAGATAGTAACGTAGTCACTACACTACTCATCTAGTGTGTGACCTCATAGATACCTCATAGTAAAGTAGTCACTACACTACTCCTCTAGTATGTGACCTCATAGATAGTAAACTAGTCACTACACTGCTCCTCTAGTGTGTGACCTCATAGATAGTAAAGTAGTCATTACACTGCTCCTCTAGTGTGTGACCTCATAGATAGTAAAGTAGTCATTAAACTGCTCCTCTAGTATGTGACCTCATGGTGAAGTAGTCACTACACTACTCCTCTAGTATGTGACCTCATAGATAGTAAAGTAGTCACTACACTACTCCTCTAGTATGTGACCTCATAGTAAAGTAGTCACTACACTACTCCTCTAGTATGTGACCTCATGGTGAAGTAGTCACTACACTACTCCTCTAGTATGTGACCTCATAGATAGTAAAGTAGTCACTACACTACTCTTCTAGTATGTGACCTCATAGTAAAGTAGTCACTACACTACTCCTCTAGTATGTGACCTCATGGTGAAGTAGTCACTACACTACTCCTCTAGTATGTGACCTCATAGATAGTAAAGTAGTCACTACACTGATCCTCTAGTATGTGACCTCATAGATAGTAAAGTAGTCACTACACTGATCCTCTAGTATGTGACCTCATAGATAGTAAAGTAGTCACTACACTACTCCTCTAGTATGTGACCTCATAGTAAAGTAGTCACTACACTGCTCCTCTAGTATGTGACCTCATAGATAGTAAAGTAGTCACTACACTGCTCCTCTAGTATGTGACATCATAGTAAAGTAGTCACTACACTGCTCCTCTAGTATGTGACCTCATGGTAAAGTAGTCACTACACTGCTCCTCTAGTATGTGACCTCATAGTAAAGTAGTCACTACACTACTCCTCTAGTATGTGACCTCATAGTAAAGTAGTCAATACACTGCTCCTCTAGTATGTGACCTCATAGTAAAGTAGTCACTACACTGCTCCTCTAGTATGTGACCTCATAGTAAAGTAGTCACTACACTGCTCCTCTAGTATGTGACCTCATAGTAAAGTAGTCACTACACTGCTCCTCTAGTATGTGACCTCATAGTAAAGTAGTCACTACACTGCTCCTCTAGTATGTGACCTCATAGTAAAGTAGTCACTACACTGCTCCTCTAGTATGTGACCTCATAGTAAAGTAGTCACTACACTGCTCCTCTAGTATGTGACCTCATAGTAAAGTAGTCACTACACTGCTCCTCTAGTATGTGACCTCATAGTAAAGTAGTCACTACACTACTCCTCTAGTATGTGACCTCATAGTAAAGTAGTCAATACACTGCTCCTCTAGTATGTGACCTCATAGTAAAGTAGTCACTACACTGCTCCTCTAGTATGTGACCTCATAGTAAAGTAGTCACTACACTGCTCCTCTAGTATGTGACCTCATAGTAAAGTAGTCACTACACTGCTCCTCTAGTATGTAACCTCATAGTAAAGTAGTCACTACACTGCTCCTCTAGTATGTGACCTCATAGATAGTAAAGTAGTCACTACACTACTCCTCTAGTACGTGACCTCATAGTAAAGTAGTCACTACACTACTCCTCTAGTATGTGACCTCATGGTGAAGTAGTCACTACACTACTCCTCTAGTATGTGACCTCATAGATAGTAAAGTAGTCACTACACTGATCCTCTAGTATGTGACCTCATAGATAGTAAAGTAGTCACTACACTGATCCTCTAGTATGTGACCTCATAGATAGTAAAGTAGTCACTACACTACTCCTCTAGTATGTGACCTCATAGATAGTAAAGTAGTCACTACACTACTCCTCTAGTATGTGACCTCATAGTAAAGTAGTCACTACACTACTCCTCTAGTATGTGACCTCATAGTAAAGTAGTCACTACACTACTCCTCTAGTATGTGACCTCATAGTAAAGTAGTCACTACACTGCTCCTCTAGTATGTGACCTCATAGATAGTAAAGTAGTCACTACACTACTCCTCTAGTATGTGACCTCATGGTGAAGTAGTCACTACACTACTCCTCTAGTATGTGACCTCATAGATAGTAAAGTAGTCACTACACTACTCTTCTAGTATGTGACCTCATAGTAAAGTAGTCACTACACTACTCCTCTAGTATGTGACCTCATGGTGAAGTAGTCACTACACTACTCCTCTAGTATGTGACCTCATAGATAGTAAAGTAGTCACTACACTGATCCTCTAGTATGTGACCTCATAGATAGTAAAGTAGTCACTACACTGATCCTCTAGTATGTGACCTCATAGATAGTAAAGTAGTCACTACACTACTCCTCTAGTATGTGACCTCATAGATAGTAAAGTAGTCACTACACTACTCCTCTAGTATGTGACCTCATAGTAAAGTAGTCACTACACTACTCCTCTAGTATGTGACCTCATAGTAAAGTAGTCACTACACTACTCCTCTAGTATGTGACCTCATAGTAAAGTAGTCACTACACTGCTCCTCTAGTATGTGACCTCATAGATAGTAAAGTAGTCACTACACTGCTCCTCTAGTATGTGACATCATAGTAAAGTAGTCACTACACTGCTCCTCTAGTATGTGACCTCATGGTAAAGTAGTCACTACACTGCTCCTCTAGTATGTGACCTCATAGTAAAGTAGTCACTACACTACTCCTCTAGTATGTGACCTCATAGTAAAGTAGTCAATACACTGCTCCTCTAGTATGTGACCTCATAGTAAAGTAGTCACTACACTGCTCCTCTAGTATGTGACCTCATAGTAAAGTAGTCACTACACTGCTCCTCTAGTATGTGACCTCATAGTAAAGTAGTCACTACACTGCTCCTCTAGTATGTAACCTCATAGTAAAGTAGTCACTACACTGCTCCTCTAGTATGTGACCTCATAGTAAAGTAGTCACTACACTGCTCCTCTAGTATGTGACCTCATAGTAAAGTAGTCACTACACTACTCCTCTAGTATGTGACCTCATAGTAAAGTAGTCAATACACTGCTCC
>NW_027258226.1:87500-92689 GCF_045791955.1 Oncorhynchus clarkii lewisi | reverse complement strand
ACACACACACACACACACACGCCTAGTTGTCTGGTAGTGTTGTCATGGACAGGGACAGAGGCTCAGGAGTCCAGGTCCAAAATTAATCCCCCCCCCCCCCCCCCCGTCCATAACTCAGCCTGTATACCCTGCCCCCCCCGTCCATAACTCAGCCTGTATACCCCCCCCCCATCCATAACTCAGCCTGTATACCCCCCCCATCCATAACTCAGCCTGTATACCCACCCCCCCCCATCCATAACTCAGCCTGTATACCCCCCCGTCCATAACTCAGTCTGTATACCCCCCCATCCATAACTCAGCCTGTATACCCCCCCCATCCATAACTCAGCCTGTATACCCCCCCCCGTCCATAACTCAGCCTGTATACCCCCCCATCCATAACTCAGCCTGTATACCCCCCCCCATCCATAACTCAGCCTGTATACCCCCCCCCGTCCATAACTCAGCCTGTATACCCCCCCATCCATAACTCAGCCTGTATACCCCCCCCCATCCATAACTCAGCCTGTATACCCCCCCCCCCCCCCGTCCATAACTCAGTCTGTATACCCCCCCATCCATAACTCTGCCTGTATACCCCCCCCCGTAGACAGAGGGATCGATTCAGAACAGCAAGAGACCTGCTTGATGTAATACACACACACACACACACACACACACTCACACTAGTACCTGAAAGAAATGTGTCCTCTCTGGGTACACAATGGTAAATAATACACACACTTAGAATTTGACTCTTTATGCGAAGCGCAATGCAGAGGAAAACCTTTCATTTAATGACCACAGTGAATTATTGTAATGTCTGTTCATGTGTCAAGTAACCCCACAAGGGATCGGCTGCCGATTGGCGACTTGACACGAAAATATAATTTTATTCATTCACCCAATGAAACCACTAAGGACATACTTTCACTTCAGAAACACAGACAGACACACACACACACACACACACACACACACACACACACACACACACACTTGAACTTGTGTGTGTGAGGGAGCCAGATGTTGAGTCTGTATTCTAGGACAGGGTCATCAATCAGTCAGTCCACGGTGTGACACACTTGGGCTGAGCCAATCTGTCACTGTTGCTAGTGGTTGTTGTCCTGCTCTTAGAGTGACATTATGAAGTTTAACCCTCTCTCCTCTCTCCTTCCCACCCTTCTTCCCGTGTCTCCTTCTCTACTGTCCCGTCTTCCTCTTTTCTCCACTTCCTCCCCTCTTCTTGTCTCTCCTTCTCTACTGTCCCCTCTTCTCATCTTCTTCCCTTCTTCCTCTCTTCATCTCCTCCTCCCTCCTCTCTTCCTGTCTCTCTTTCTCTACTGTCCCCTCTTCCTCTCTTCTCCTCTTCCTCCCCTCTTCATGTCGCTCCTTCTCTTCCTCCCCTCTTCCTGTCTCTCCTTCTCTACTGTCCCCTCTTCCTCTCTTCTCCTCTTCCTCCCCTCTTACTTTCTCTCCTTCTCTACTGTCCCCTCTTCCTTTCTTCTCCTCTTCCTCCCCTCTTCCTATCTCTCCTTCTCTACTGTCCCCTCTTCCTCTCTTCTCCACTTCCTCCCCTCTTCCTGTCTCTCCTTCTCTACTGTCCCCTCTTCCTCTCTTCTCCACTTCCTCCCCTCTTCCTGTCTCTCCTTCTCTACTGTCCCCTCTTTCTCTCTTCTCCTCTTCCTCCCCTCTTCCTGTCTCTCCTTCTCTACTGTCCCCTCTTCCTCTCTTCTCCTTTTCCTCCCCTCTTCCTGTCTCTCCTTCTCTACTGTCCCCTCTTCTCATCTTCTTCCCTTCTTCCTCTCTCCTCCTCTTCATCTCCTCCTCCCTCCTCTCTTTCTGTCTCTCCTTCTCTCCTGTAGGTTCTACTCCTCTCCATACATCTCCACCAATAGGATGATAGCGCAGACATCCATCACTCCCTTCGTCGCTGCCTCACCCGTCTCCACGTACCAGGTGAGGGGGATGGGGGGTGTTGTGTCTATGTGGAGGTGGGAGATGGAGTGTTAGGCAAGTCTTAGTACACACTCTCTCAAATAAGACATATTGACTATTTTATACAGACCCCACATCTCCCACTTCCCTCTCTCTCTCTCTCTCTCTCTCTCTCTCTCTCTCTCTCTCTCTCTCTCTCTCTCTCTCTCTCTCTCTCTCTCTCTCTCTCTCTCTCTCTCTATTGTATTGGGGATACTGCAGTAGTATTGTATTATATTGGGGGAGATGAAAGCAGTGAGTCTGGTCCAGAAGGATGAGTCTTTAATGATGAAACTGCTGCATAGATGATGTAATTATACCGCAATATAACAATATAACTCTCTAAACCTTTCCTGTTTTACTGTAATTATACCGCAAAAAACCATACAACTCTCTAAAACTGTCATATATTACTGTAATTATACCGCAATATAACAATATAACTCTCTAAGACTGTCATATATTACTGTAATTATACCACAATATAACTCTCTAAGACTGTCATATATTATTGTAATTATACCACAATATAACTCTCTAAGACTGTCATGTTTTACTGTAATTATACCGCAATGTAACATTATAACTCTCTTATTATAACTCTCTTAGTTTCATATTCTACTGTAAATATGAAGCAATATAACAGTATAGATCTCTAAGACATTCATATTATACTGTAATTATGCATCAATATAGTCTCATTTCAATGTTCTATTATATAGGAGATGGGTGGCTGGGGATAGGAAAGGAGAGGAGAGGAGAGGAGAGGAGAGGGGATAGGAAAGGAGATGAGAGGGGTGGCTGGGGATAGGAGAGGAGAGGAGAGGAGAGGAGAGGAGAGGAGAGGAGAGGAGAGGAGAGGAGAGGAGAGGAGAGGAGAGGGGTGGGGATAGGAAAGGAGAGGAGAGGGGTGGGGATAGGAAAGGAGAGGAGATGGGTGGCTGGGGATAGGAAAGGAGAGGAGGGGGTGGCTAGGGATAGGAAAGGAGAGGAGAGGGTGGCTGGGGATAGGAAAGGAGAGGAGAGGGTGGCTGGGGATAGGAAATGAGAGGAGAGGAGAGGGGTTGCTGGGGATAGGAAAGGAGAGGAGAGGGTGGCTGGGGATAGGAAAGGAGAGGAGAGGCGAGGAGAGGGGTGGCTGGGGATAGGAAAGGAGAGGAGAGGGTGGCTTGGGGATAGGAAAGGAGAGGAGAGGAGAGGAGAGGGGTGGCTGGGGATAGGAAAGGAAAGGAGAGGAGAGGGGTGGCTGGGGATAGGAAAGGAGAGGAGGGGGTGGCTGGGGATAGGAAAGGAGAGGAGAGGGTGGCTGGGGATAGGAAAGGAGAGGAGGGGGTGGCTGGGGATAGGAAAGGAGAGGAGAGGAGAGGGGTGGCTGGGGATAGGAAAGGAGAGGAGAGGAGAGGAGAGGAGAGGAGAGGAGAGGAGAGGAGAGGAGAGGAGAGGAGAGGAGAGGAGTGGCTGGGGATAGAAAAGGAGAGGAGAGGAGAGGGGTGGCTAGGGATAGGAAATGAGAGGAGATGGGTGGCTGGGGATAGGAAAGGAGAGGAGATGGGTGGCTGGGGATAGGAAAGGAGAGGAGAGGGTGGCTGGGGATAGGAAAGGAGAGGAGAGGGTGGCTGGGGATAGGAAAGGAGAGGAGAGGGTGGCTGGGGATAGGAAAGGAGAGGAGAGGAGAGGGGTGGCTGGGGATAGGAAAGGAGAGGAGAGGGGTGGCTGGGGATAGGAAAGGAGAGGAGAGGGTGGCTGGGGATAGGAAAGGAGAGGAGATGGGTGGCTGGGGATAGGAAAGGAGAGGAGATGGGTGGAGGGTTATAGAGATGGAGGGATGGAGGGTTATAGAGATGGAGGGATGGAGGGGTGGAGGGTTATAGAGATGGAGGGATGGAGGGATGGAGGGATGGAGGGTTATAGAGATGGAGGGATGGAGGGGTGGAGTGTTATAGAGATGTAGGGATGGAGGGATGGAGGGATGGAGGGGTGGAGGGTTATAGAGATGGAGGGATGGAGGGGTGGAGGGTTATAGATATGGAGGGGTGGAGGGTTATAGCGATGGAGGGGTGGAGGGATGGAGGGTTATAGAGATGGAGGGATGGAGGGATGGAGGGTTATAGATATGGAGGGATGGAGGGGTGGAGGGTTATAGCGATGGAGGGGTGGAGGGATGGAGGGATGGAGAGATGGAGGGATGGAGGGATGGAGGGTTATAGATATGGAGGGATGGAGAGATGGAGGGATGGAGGGATGGAGGGTTATAGAGATGGAGGGATGGAGGGGTGGAGGGTTATAGATATGGAGGGATGGAGGGGTGGAGGGTTATAGCGATGGAGGGGTGGAGGGATGGAGGGATGGAGAGATGGAGGGATGGAGGGGTGGAGGGTTATAGCGATGGAGGGGTGGAGGGATGGAGGGATGGAGAGATGGAGGGATGGAGGGATGGAGGGTTATAGATATGGAGGGATGGAGAGATGGAGGGATGGAAGGTTATAGAGATGGAGGGATGGAGGGATGGAGGGTTATAGATATGGAGGGATGGAGAGATGGAGGGATGGAGGGATGGAGGGTTATAGATATGGAGGGATGGAGAGATGGAGGGATGGAGGGTTATAGCGATGGAGGGGTGGAGGGATGGAGGGTTATAGAGATGGAGGGATGGAGGGATGGAGGGTTATAGATATGGAGGGATGGAGGGGTGGAGGGATGGAGGGATGGAGGGGTGGAGGGTTATAGCGATGGAGGGGTGGAGGGATGGAGGGATGGAGAGATGGAGGGATGGAGGGGTGGAGGGTTATAGATGTCTCTATAGAGATGGAGGGTGTAATCAGAGGAGTTGAGGTACCACCTAATATGTCTCTATAGAGATGGAGGGTGTAATCAGAGGAGTTGAGGTACCACCTAATATGTCTCTATAGAGATGGAGGGTGTAATCAGAGGAGTTGAGGTACCACCTAATATGTCTCTATAGAGATGGAGGGTGTAATCAGAGGAGTTGAGGTACCACCTAATATTTCTCTATAGAGATGGAGGGTGTAATCAGAGGAGTTGAGGTACCACCTAATATGTCTCTATAGAGATGGAGGGTGTAATCAGAGGAGTTGAGGTACCACCTAATATGTCTCTATAGAGATGGAGGGTGTAATCAGAGGAGTTGAGGTACCACCTAATATGTCTCTATAGAGATGGAGGGTGTAATCAGAGGAGTTGAGGTACCACCTAATATGTCTCTATAGAGA
>NW_027258226.1:77500-82500 GCF_045791955.1 Oncorhynchus clarkii lewisi | reverse complement strand
GGAAGAGCCCACTATATCAGCCTGGGAAGAGTGGAGGGGAAGTGAAAAGAGAACACATTGTGTAGTAGCAAGTCTAAGCCTGTGAGCTGATCCCATAGACTGTGTCACAAATGGAACCCTGTTCCCTATATACTGGCCCATAGGCTCTGGTCAAAAGTAGTGCACTGTATAGGGAAGAGTCTTGTCGCTGCGTAGTGAAATCCCTGCAAGAAAACAAAGGCAGAGAAAAGACACAGGAATTAAAATGGCAAAAATAGTGATAGATACAGAGGGAGAGAGAGACACACTGAGATAGAGAAATATATATATATAGATAGATAGATACAGAGGGAGAGAGACACACTGAGATAGAGAAATATATATATATATATAGATACAGAGGGAGAGAGAGACACACTGAGATAGAGAAATATATATATATATATAGATACAGAGGGAGAGAGAGACACACTGAGATAGAGAAATATATATATATATATAGATACAGAGAGAGGGAGAGAGACACACTGAGATAGAGAAATATATATATATATATAGATACAGAGGGAGAGAGACACACTGAGATAGAGAAATATATATATATATATAGATACAGAGGGAGAGAGACACACTGAGATAGAGAAATATATATATATATATAGATACAGAGGGAGAGAGACACACTGAGATAGAGAAATATATATATATATATAGATACAGAGAGAGAGAGACACACTGAGATAGAGAAATATATATATATATATAGATACAGAGAGAGAGAGACACACTGAGATAGAGAAATATATATATATATAGATAGATAGATACAGAGGGAGAGAGACACACTGAGATAGAGAAATATATATATATATATAGATACAGAGGGAGAGAGACACACTGAGATAGAGAAATATATATATATATAGATAGATAGATACAGAGGGAGAGAGACACACTGAGATAGAGAAATATATATATATATATAGATACAGAGAGAGAGAGACACACTGAGATAGAGAAATATATATATATATATAGATACAGAGAGAGGGAGAGAGACACACTGAGATAGAGAAATATATATATATATATAGATACAGAGGGAGAGAGACACACTGAGATAGAGAAATATATATATATATATAGATACAGAGGGAGAGAGACACACTGAGATAGAGAAATATATATATATATATAGATACAGAGGGAGAGAGACACACTGAGATAGAGAAATATATATATATATATAGATACAGAGAGAGAGAGACACACTGAGATAGAGAAATATATATATATATATAGATACAGAGAGAGAGAGACACACTGAGATAGAGAAATATATATATATATAGATAGATAGATACAGAGGGAGAGAGACACACTGAGATAGAGAAATATATATATATATATAGATACAGAGGGAGAGAGACACACTGAGATAGAGAAATATATATATATATAGATAGATAGATACAGAGGGAGAGAGACACACTGAGATAGAGAAATATATATATATATATAGATACAGAGAGAGAGAGACACACTGAGATAGAGAAATATATATATATATAGATAGATAGATACAGAGGGAGAGAGACACACTGAGATAGAGAAATATATATATATATATAGATACAGAGAGAGAGAGACACACTGAGATAGAGAAATATATATATATATATAGATACAGAGAGAGAGAGACACACTGAGATAGAGAAATATATATATATATAGATAGATAGATACAGAGGGAGAGAGACACACTGAGATAGAGAAATATATATATATATATAGATACAGAGGGAGAGAGACACACTGAGATAGAGAAATATATATATATATAGATAGATAGATACAGAGGGAGAGAGACACACTGAGATAGAGAAATATATATATATATAGATAGATAGATACAGAGGGAGAGAGACACACTGAGATAGAGAAATATATATATATAGATACAGAGGGAGAGAGACACACTGAGATAGAGAAATATATATATATATAGATAGATAGATACAGAGGGAGAGAGACACACTGAGATAGAGAAATATATATATATATAGATAGATAGATACAGAGGGAGAGAGACACACTGAGATAGAGAAATATATATATATATATAGATACAGAGAGAGAGAGACACACTGAGATAGAGAAATATATATATATATATAGATACAGAGAGAGAGACACACTGAGATAGAGAAATATATATATATATATAGATACAGAGAGAGAGAGACACACTGAGATAGAGAAATATATATATATATATAGATACAGAGGGAGAGAGACACACTGAGATAGAGAAATATATATATATATATAGATACAGAGGGAGAGAGAGACACACTGAGATAGAGAAATATATATATATATATAGATACAGAGGGAGAGAGAGACACACTGAGATAGAGAAATATATATATATATATAGATACAGAGATAGGGAGAGAGACACACTGAGATAGAGAAATATATATATATATATAGATACAGAGGGAGAGAGACACACTGAGATAGAGAAATATATATATATATATAGATACAGAGGGAGAGAGACACACTGAGATAGAGAAATATATATATATATATAGATACAGAGGGAGAGAGACACACTGAGATAGAGAAATATATATATATATATAGATACAGAGAGAGAGAGACACACTGAGATAGAGAAATATATATATATATATAGATACAGAGAGAGAGAGACACACTGAGATAGAGAAATATATATATATATAGATAGATAGATACAGAGGGAGAGAGACACACTGAGATAGAGAAATATATATATATATATAGATACAGAGGGAGAGAGACACACTGAGATAGAGAAATATATATATATATAGATAGATAGATACAGAGGGAGAGAGACACACTGAGATAGAGAAATATATATATATATATAGATACAGAGAGAGAGAGACACACTGAGATAGAGAAATATATATATATATATATAGATACAGAGAGAGGGAGAGAGACACACTGAGATAGAGAAATATATATATATATATAGATACAGAGGGAGAGAGACACACTGAGATAGAGAAATATATATATATATATAGATACAGAGGGAGAGAGACACACTGAGATAGAGAAATATATATATATATATAGATACAGAGGGAGAGAGACACACTGAGATAGAGAAATATATATATATATATAGATACAGAGAGAGAGAGACACACTGAGATAGAGAAATATATATATATATATAGATACAGAGAGAGAGAGACACACTGAGATAGAGAAATATATATATATATAGATAGATAGATACAGAGGGAGAGAGACACACTGAGATAGAGAAATATATATATATATATAGATACAGAGGGAGAGAGACACACTGAGATAGAGAAATATATATATATATAGATAGATAGATACAGAGGGAGAGAGACACACTGAGATAGAGAAATATATATATATATATAGATACAGAGAGAGAGAGACACACTGAGATAGAGAAATATATATATATATATAGATACAGAGAGAGAGACACACTGAGATAGAGAAATATATATATATATATAGATACAGAGAGAGAGAGACACACTGAGATAGAGAAATATATATATATATATAGATACAGAGAGAGAGAGACACACTGAGATAGAGAAATATATATATATATATAGATACAGAGGGAGAGAGACACACTGAGATAGAGAAATATATATATATATATAGATACAGAGGGAGAGAGACACACTGAGATAGAGAAATATATATATATATATAGATACAGAGAGAGAGAGACACACTGAGATAGAGAAATATATATATATATAGATAGATAGATACAGAGGGAGAGAGACACACTGAGATAGAGAAATATATATATATATATAGATACAGAGGGAGAGAGACACACTGAGATAGAGAAATATATATATATATATAGATACAGAGAGAGAGACACACTGAGATAGAGAAATATATATATATATATAGATACAGAGAGAGAGAGACACACTGAGATAGAGAAATATATATATATATATAGATACAGAGAGAGAGAGACACACTGAGATAGAGAAATATATATATATATATAGATACAGAGGGAGAGAGAGACACACTGAGATAGAGAAATATATATATATATATAGATACAGAGGGAGAGAGACACACTGAGATAGAGAAATATATATATATATATAGATACAGAGGGAGAGAGAGACACACTGAGATAGAGAAATATATATATATATATAGATACAGAGGGAGAGAGAGACACACTGAGATAGAGAAATATATATATATATATAGATACAGAGATAGGGAGAGAGACACACTGAGATAGAGAAATATATATATATATATAGATACAGAGGGAGAGAGACACACTGAGATAGAGAAATATATATATATATATAGATACAGAGGGAGAGAGACACACTGAGATAGAGAAATATATATATATATATAGATACAGAGGGAGAGAGACACACTGAGATAGAGAAATATATATATATATATAGATACAGAGAGAGAGAGACACACTGAGATAGAGAAATATATATATATATATAGATACAGAGAGAGAGAGACACACTGAGATAGAGAAATATATATATATATAGATAGATAGATACAGAGGGAGAGAGACACACTGAGATAGAGAAATATATATATATATATAGATACAGAGGGAGAGAGACACACTGAGATAGAGAAATATATATATATATAGATAGATAGATACAGAGGGAGAGAGACACACTGAGATAGAGAAATATATATATATATATAGATACAGAGAGAGAGAGACACACTGAGATAGAGAAATATATATATATATATAGATACAGAGAGAGGGAGAGAGACACACTGAGATAGAGAAATATATATATATATATAGATACAGAGGGAGAGAGACACACTGAGATAGAGAAATATATATATATATATAGATACAGAGGGAGAGAGACACACTGAGATAGAGAAATATATATATATATATAGATACAGAGGGAGAGAGACACACT
>NW_027258226.1:62500-75000 GCF_045791955.1 Oncorhynchus clarkii lewisi | reverse complement strand
GATATATATATAGAGAGAGAGACACACTAAGATAGAGAAATATATATATATGTATATATAGAGAGAGAGACACACTGAGATAGAGAAATATATATATGTATATATAGAGAGAGAGACACACTGAGATAGAGAAATATATATATATATAGAGAGAGAGAGACACACACTGAGATAGAGAAATATATATATATATAGAGAGAGAGAGACACACACTGAGATAGAAATATATATATATATAGAGAGAGAGAGACACACACTGAGATAGAGAAATATATATATATATAGAGAGAGAGAGACACACACTGAGATAGAGCAATATATATATATATAGAGAGAGAGAGACACACACTGAGATAGAGAAATATATATATAGATATAGAGAGAAACAGAGAGACACACTGAGATAGAGAAATATATATGCATATATATAGATACAGAGGGAGGGAGAGAGACACACTGAGATAGAGAAATATATATATAGATACAGTGCCTTGCGAAAGTATTCGGCCCCCTTGAACTTTGCGACCTTTTGCCACATTTCAGGCTTCAAACATAAAGATATAAAACTGTATTTTTTTGTGAAGAATCAACAACAACTGGGACACAATCATGAAGTGGAACAAGATTTATTGGATATTTCAAACTTTTTTAACAAATCAAAAACTGAAAAATAGGGCGTGCAAAATTATTCAGCCCCTTTACTTTCAGTGCAGCAAACTCTCTCTAGAAGTTCAGTGAGGATCTCTGAATGATCCAATGTTGACCTAAATGACTAATGATGATAAATACAATCCACCTGTGTGTAATCAAGTCTCCGTATAAATGCACCTGCACTGTGATAGTCTCAGAGGTCCGTTAAAAGCGCAGAGAGCATCATGAAGAACAAGGAACACACCAGGCAGGTCCGAGATACTTTTGTGAAGAAGATTAAAGCCGGATTTGGATACAAAAAGATTTCCCAAGCTTTAAACATCCCAAGGAGCACTGTGCAAGCGATAATATTGAAATGGAAGGAGTATCAGACTACTGCAAATCTACCAAGACCTGGCCGTCCCTCTAAACTTTCAGCTCATACAAGGAGAAGACTGATCAGAGATGCAGCCAAGAGGCCCATGATCACTCTGGATGAACTGCAGAGATCTACAGCTGAGGTGGGAGACTCTGTCCATAGGACAACAATCAGTCGTATATTGCACAAATCTGGCCTTTATGGAAGAGTGGCAAGAAGAAAGCCATTTCTTAAAGATATCCATAAAAAGTGCCGTTTAAAGTTTGCCACAAGCCACCTGGGAGACACACCAAACATGTGGAAGAAGGTGCTCTGGTCTGATGAAACCAAAATTGAACTTTTTGGCAACAATGCAAAACGTTATGTTTGGCGTAAAAGCAACACAGCTGAACACACCATCCCCACTGTCAAACATGGTGGTGGCAGCATCATGGTTTGGGCCTGCTTTTCTTCAGCAGGGACAGGGAAGATGGTTAAAATTGATGGGAAGATGGATGGAGCCAAATACAAGACCATTCTGGAAGAAAACCTGATGGAGTCTGCAAAAGACCTGAGACTGGGACGGAGATTTGTCTTCCAACAAGACAATGATCCAAAACATAAAGCAAAATCTACAATGGAATGGTTCAAAAATAAACATATCCAGGTGTTAGAATGGCCAAGTCAAAGTCCAGACCTGAATCCAATCGAGAATCTGTGGGAAGAACTGAAAACTGCTGTTCACAAATGCTCTCCATCCAACCTCACTGAGCTCGAGCTGTTTTGCAAGGAGGAATGGGAAAAAAATTCAGTCTCTCGATGTGCAAAACTGATAGAGACATACCCCAAGCGACTTACAGCTGTAATCGCAGCAAAAGGTGGCGCTACAAAGTATTAACTTAAGGGGGCTGAATAATTTTGCACGCCCAATTTTTCAGTTTTTGATTTGTTAAAAAAGTTTGAAATATCCAATAAATGTCGTTCCACTTCATGATTGTGTCCCACTTGTTTTTGATTCTTCACAAAAAAATACAGTTTTATATCGTTATGTTTGAAGCCTGAAATGTGGCAAAAGGTCGCAAAGTTCAAGGGGCCGAATACTTTCGCAAGGCACTGTATATATATATAGAGAGAGAGAGACACACTGAGATAGAGAAATATATATATATATATATATATATATATATATATATAGAGAGAGAGAGAGAGAGAGAGAGAGAGAGAGAGAGAGAGAGAGAGAGAGAGAGAGAGAGAGAGAGAGAGAGAGAGAGAGAGAGAGAGAGAGGTGCTACTATGCAATTATCTAATGTCCACTTACCTCAGTGTCTCCCTCCTGCTGCTATAGCTGGTTTACAGAGATCACCTTGTTATCTAGTGTCCACTTACCTCAGTGTCTGCTGTTATAGCTGGTTTATAGAGATCACCTTGTTATCTAGTGTCCACTTACCTCAGTGTCTGCTGTTATAGCTGGTTTACAGAGATCACCTTGTTATCTAGTGTCCACTTACCTCAGTGTCTGCTGTTATAGCTGGTTTACAGAGATCACCTTGTTATCTAGTGTCCACCTACCTCAGTGTCTGCTGTTATAGCTGGTTTACAGAGATCACCTTGTTATCTAGTGTCCACTTACCTCAGTGTCTGCTGCTATAGCTGGTTTATAGAGATCACCTTGTTATCTAGTGTCCACTTACCTCAGTGTCTGCTGCTATAGCTGGTTTACAGAGATCACCTTGTTATCTAGTGTCCACTAACCTCAGTGTCTCCCTCCTGCTGGTTAACAGAGATCACCTTGTTATCTAGTGTCCACTTACCTCAGTGTCTGCTGCTATAGCTGGTTTATAGAGATCACCTTGTTATCTAGTGTCCACTTACCTCAGTGTCTGCTGTTATAGCTGGTTTATAGAGATCACCTTGTTATCTAGTGTCCACTTACCTCAGTGTCTCCCTCCTGCTGGTTAACAGAGATCACCTTGTTATCTAGTGTCCACTCACCTCAGTGTCTGCTGTTATAGCTGGTTTACAGAGATCACCTTGTTATCTAGTGTCCACTTACCTCAGTGTCTGCTGTTATAGCTGGTTTACAGAGATCACCTTGTTATCTAGTGTCCACTTACCTCAGTGTCTGCTGTTATAGCTGGTTTATAGAGATCACCTTGTTATCTAGTGTCCACTTACCTCAGTGTCTCCCTCCTGCTGGTTAACAGAGATCACCTTGTTATCTAGTGTCCACTTACCTCAGTGTCTGCTGTTATAGCTGGTTTATAGAGATCACCTTGTTATCTAGTGTCCACTTACCTCAGTGTCTCCCTCCTGCTGGTTTACAGAGATCACCTTGTTATCTAGTGTCCACTTACCTCAGTGTCTGCTGCTATAGCTGGTTAACAGAGATCACCTTGTTATCTAGTGTCCTCTCACCTCAGTGTCTCCCTCCTGCTGGTTTACAGAGATCACCTTGTTATCTAGTGTCCACTTACCTCAGTGTCTGCTGCTATAGCTGGTTTATAGAGATCACCTTGTTATCTAGTGTCCACTTACCTCAGTGTCTCCCTCCTGCTGGTTAACAGAGATCACCTTGTTATCTAGTGTCCACTTACCTCAGTGTCTGCTGCTATAGCTGGTTTATAGAGATCACCTTGTTATCTAGTGTCCACTCACCTCAGTGTCTCCCTCCTGCTGGTTTACAGAGATCACCTTGTTATCTAGTGTCCACTTACCTCAGTGTCTGCTGTTATAGCTGGTTTATAGAGATCACCTTGTTATCTAGTGTCCACTTACCTCAGTGTCTGCTGTTATAGCTGGTTTACAGAGATCACCTTGTTATCTAGTGTCCACTTACCTCAGTGTCTGCTGTTATAGCTGGTTTATAGAGATCACCTTGTTATCTAGTGTCCACTCACCTCAGTGTCTCCCTCCTGCTGGTTAACAGAGATCACCTTGTTATCTAGTGTCCACTCACCTCAGTGTCTGCTGTTATAGCTGGTTAACAGAGATCACCTTGTTATCTAGTGTCCACTTACCTCAGTGTCTGCTGCTATAGCTGGTTAACAGAGATCACCTTGTTATCTAGTGTACACTTACCTCAGTGTCTGCTGCTATAGCTGGTTTATAGAGATCACCTTGTTATCTAGTGTCCACATACCTCAGTGTCTGCTGTTATAGCTGGTTTATAGAGATCACCTTGTTATCTAGTGTCCACTAACCTCAGTGTCTGCTGTTATAGCTGGTTTACAGAGATCAGCAAACATTAGCAGCAGGTTAGGGATCTCTGAGCTTCTCCTCTTTGTCTGACTGGAGCTACTGAACTGTAGCGGTCTGGACTACGTCCTAAATGGCACAATATATTCTGTATTCCATCCCTACATTCTGTATTCCATCCCTACATTCTGTATTCCATCCCTACATTCTGTATTCCATCCCTACATTCTGTATTCCATCCCACATTCTGTATTCCATCTCTACATTCTGTATTCCATCCCTACATTCTGTATTCCATCCCTACATTCTGTATTCCATCCCTACATTCTGTATTCCATCCCACATTCTGTATTCCATCCCTACATTCTGTATTCTATCCCTACATTCTGTATTCTATCCCTACATTCTGTATTCTATCCCTACATTCTGTATTCCATCCCTACATTCTGTATTCCATCCCTACATTCTGTATTCCATCCCACATTCTGTATTCCATCCCTACATTCTGTATTCCATCCCTACATTCTGTATTCTATCCCTACATTCTGTATTCCATCCCTACATTCTGTATTCCATCCCTACATTCTGTATTCCATCCCTACATTCTGTATTCCATCCCTACATTCTGTATTCCATCCCTACATTCTGTATTCCATCCCTACATTCTGTATTCCATCCCACATTCTGTATTCTATCCCTACATTCTGTATTCCATCCCTACATTCTGTATTCCATCCCTACATTCTGTATTCCATCCCTACATTCTGTATTCCATCCCTACATTCTGTATTCCATCCCTACATTCTGTATTCTATCCCTACATTCTGTATTCTATCCCTACATTCTGTATTCCATCCCTACATTCTGTATTCCATCCCACATTCTGTATTCCATCCCTACAATCTGTATTACATCCCTACATTCTGTATTCTATCCCTACATTCTGTATTCCATCCCACATTCTGTATTCTATCCCTACATTCTGTATTACATCCCTACATTCTGTATTCTATCCCAACATTCTGTAATCCGTCCCTACATTCCCTATGGGCCCTGGTCAAAAGTAGTGCACTATATAGGGAACAGAGTCCCATTTGGGCGGTGCATCCTGAGATCTTTCTTAAAAAGTCCTTCAGCCACTATGGTCCTGGCCTGGTGAGACCTCCTTCAGCCACTATGGTCCTGGCCTGGTGGGACCTCCTTCAGCCACTATGATCCTGGCCTGGTGGCACTTCCTTCAGCCACTATGATCCTGGCCTGGTGAGACCTCCTTCAGCCACTATGATCCTGGCCTGGTGAGACCTCCTTCAGCCACTATGATCCTGTCCTGGTGGGACTTCCTTCAGCCACTATGATCCTGGCCTGGTGAGACTTCCTTCAGCCACTATGATCCTGGCCTGGTGAGACCTCCTTCAGCCACTCTGGTCCTGGCCTGGTGGGACTTCCTCTGGTCTTGATATGTGATCTACCTCTGGACTTGGTGTCATGTGATCTACCTCTGGTCTAGGTGTCATGTGATCTACCTCTGGTCTAGGTGTCATGTGATCTACCTCTGGTCTAGGTGTCATGTGATCTACCTCTGGTCTAGGTGTCATGTGATCTACCTCTGGTCTTGGTGTCGTGTGTAATATTCTCTATTTCTCTCTCTCACTCACACACACACTCACACACACACACACACACACACACACGCACACATACCCACACACACACACGCACACATACACACACACACACATACCCACACACACACACACACACACACATACCCATACACAAACACACACACACACACACGCACACAACCCTAACCCTAAACAATAACCCTTAAAAGAACCCTTACCCTAACCTATAACCCTAACCCTAACCCCTAACCTTTTACCCGAACCCTAATTCTAATCCAAACCCCTAAACTTAAAAAGTCTTTGTCCTCATGGGGACTTAAAAAACGGCCCCCAGGAGAGAGCATATGTTCCTTGTTTTACCTTACTTGTGGGGAATTCCTGAGGCTTTTAGGTCCCCACAAGGATAGGAGATCCAAGCCACCCACCTTACTGTGGTGTCAACAGGGAGTTACTGTTTGTTGTTGTCACTAGTACCAACAGAGGTGTGATCATTCCCTGTATGTTTTGAGCTGACCGATACCATTAAAAATAAACTTAAAGTCATTATATATAACAGCTATTACATTCCAATCGTTCTCCTGTGGTTACACCACTACACAAGTTCAACCAATCGTTCTCCTATGGTTACACCACTACACAAGTTCAACCAATCGTTTTCCTGCGTGAATAAAAGGCTCCTTGATAACCAAAAGGCAACTGACATCAAACGTCATCGCTGATTGGCTGATCAGGGTTTTCGTCGGCGTCAACTGAAACACACAACTTACTTGTCTAACCACTTTTGGTTGTCTGTAAACTCTGAGGGGCCGAGCTGAGTACAGCTCACTACTGTTAACCGTTGAGCTCTACGGTGTTCATTTGGATTCATGTGGGTAAGACCCGAGAGATATTAGAAGGACATAACCATCGTCAGAACTGTCATCTCCAAGTGCAGCTTCACCTTTTCTTTGGGGGTGGATTTGGGACTGTATTTGAGTGGAGAGTGAAGTACAGAAGCTGTTACAGAACGAGGAGAGGCAGCGGTGTGAGATAATGGCATCCGGATCATCTCTACCAGAGGACAGGTTCTCCTGTCCCATCTGCTGTGACGTCTTCAGGGATCCCGTCGTCCTGGCATGTGGCCACAGCTTCTGTGAAGTCTGTCAGCAGGAATACTGGGCAGATAAGAAACCTTGGAAATGTCCAGTTTGTAGGAGAAGATTTCCCGTAGCTATGACTCAACCTCCTCGTAACCTGGCGTTAAATGACGCGTGTGAGGCCTTCTTACAGGAGAGAAGGCAGAGAGCTTCCGCTGGGTCTGAGATACAGGAAGGGAGTCAGAGAGCTTCATCTGGGTCTGAGATTCAGGACGGGAGTCAGAGAGCTTCATCTGGCTCTGAGATACAGGACGGCAGTCAGAGAGCTTCATCTGGCTCGGAGGTGCTCTGCAGTCTGCACGGTGAGAAATTCAAACTCTTCTGTCTGAAGGACAAACAGCCCGTCTGCTTGGTGTGTCGAGATTCAAAAGTACATAAATCTCACGACTGTGTCCCCGTAGACGAGGTTGTCCAGGACCTTAAGGAGGAACTCCACACCGCCCTGAAGCCTTTACAGAAGAACCTAGAGGTCTTTAACAACGTTAAACTAGCCTGTGATAAAACAGCAGAACACATGAAGAGTCAGGTCCAGCACACAGAGAAACAGATTAGGAAAGAGTTTGAGAAGCTTCATCAGTTTCTACGAGATGAAGAGGCAGCCAGGATAGCTGCACTGAGGGAGGAAGAGGAGCAGAAGAGTCAGATGATGAGGAAGAAGATTGACGAGATGAGCAGAAAGATATCATACCTTTCAGATGCAATCAGAACCATAGAGGAGGAGCTGAAAGATGAAGACATCTCATTCCTGCAGAACTTCAGGACCACAAAGGTAAGATCCCAATACACACTGCTGGATCCACAGCTGGTCTCAGGAGTTCTGATAGACAAGGCCAAACACCTGGGCAACCTGCAGTTCAGAGTCTGGGAGAAGATGCTGGGGATCCTCAAATATACTCCTGTGATTCTGGACCCAAACACTGCACATCCCAGTCTCTCTCTGACTGATGATCTGACCAGTGTGAGAAGACCAGGCACGTCCCAGCAGTTCGTTAACAACCCAGAGCGATTCATGAGGTACACAAATGTTCTTGGCTCCGAGGGGTTCAGCTCAGGAATACACAGCTGGGAGCTGGAGGTGGGGGACCATCCTGACTGGGTTTTGGGCGTGGCTAAAGAGTCCATTGACAGGAAGCGGGAGCGTGATGCGACACCAAAGAATGGAATGTGGTGTATATCGCAGCACGGTGGGAAGTACATAGGGGGAGGAGGTGACATCATCGCTCTGAAGAGGAGACCCCAGAGGATCAGAGTGCAGCTGGACTACAACAGAGGGGAGGTGTACTTCTACGACCCCAAATACATGACACCTATCTACACTCTTAAAGTCAGATCTACTGAGAGACTGTTCCCATACTTTAATATTGGGAATGTGGCTAATGGCAACAACCCTGGTATTCAGATCTGCCAATCCAAAGTGTCTCTGAAAGTGAAGTAATCCCTGTGTGTGTGTGTGTGTGTGTGTGTGTGTGTGTGTATGTATGTTACAGCATATATATGTGTGTGTGTGTGTGTGTGTGTGTGTGTGTGTGTGTGTGTATGTATGTTACAGCGTATATATGTGTTTGTGTGTGTGTGTGTGTGTGTGTGTGTGTGTGTGTGTGTGTGTGTGTGTGTGTGTGTGTGTGTGTGTGTGTGTGTGTGTGTGTGTGTGTGTGTGTGTGTGTGTGTGTGTAAAACATGTGTCAGTTCAGTGGACATTATCAGGAGGTCATTTTGGGGGTTAAGATAATACACACATCATTTTTTAGAAACTACAGGACTGAAATATCCCTACGCTATGTGCTTCCCTTTTAATTAAGAATCAATAAGAATACATTGTTTAAAAATCAATAAAAAATACATTCTATGAGAATCAATTAAGAATACATTCTATAACAATCAATTAAGAATACATTGTTTAAGAATCAATTAATAATAAATTGTTTAAGAATCAATTAAGAATCAATTGTTTAAGAATCAATTAAGAATACATTCTATAAGAATCAATTAAGAATACATTCTATAAGAATCAATTAAGAATACATTCTATAAGAATCAATTAAGAATACATTCTATAAGAATCAATTAAGGATGAATTGTTTAAGAATCAATTAAGAATGCATTCTATAAGAATCAATTAAGAATACATTCTATAACAATCAATTAAGAATACATTCTATAAGAATTAATTAAGAATACATTCTATAAGAATCAATTAAGAATACATTCTATAACAATCAATTAAGAATACATTCTATAAGAATCAATTAAGAATACATTCTATAAGAATCAATTAAGAATACATTCTATAAGAATCAATTAAGAATCAATTGTTTAAGAATCAATTAATAATACATTGTTTAAGAATCAATTAAGAATCAATTGTTTAAGAATCAATTAAGAATACATTCTATAAGAATCAATTAAGAATACATTCTATAAGAATCAATTAAGAATACATTCTATAAGAATCAATTAAGAATACATTCTATAAGAAACAATTAAGAATCAATTGTTTAAGAATCAATTAAGAATCAATTTTTTAAAAATCAATAAAAAATACATTCTATAAGAATCAATTAAGAATGCATTCTATAAGAATCAATTAAGAATACATTCTATAAGAATCAATTAATAATCAATTGTTTAAGAATCAATTAAGAATCAATTGTTTAAGAATCAATTAAGAATACATTCTATAAGAATCAATTAAGAATCAATTGTTAGAGAATAAATTAAGAATACATTCTTTAAGAATAAATTAAGAATATATTCTATAAGAATCAATAAAAAATACATTATTTAAGAATCAATTAAGAATCAATTGTTTAAGAATCAATTAAGAATACATTGTTTAAGAATCAATTAAGAATACATTCTATAAGAATCAATTAAGGATGAATTGTTTAAGAATCAATTAAGAATACATTGTTTAAGAATCAATTAAGAATACATTCTATAAGAATCAATTAAGAATACATTCTATAAGAATCAATTAAGAATACATTCTATAAGAATCAATTAAGAATACATTCTATAAGAATCAATTCATTAAGAATACATTCTATAAGAATTAATTATCAAGGGTGAATCATGGTTGTTATTCTTACACGAGGAGTGTGCTGTATTGGGAAAATCTCACCATAAGAAAAGTTATTTGTTTCAAATGCAATGCATTTTGTTATGTGAAAAACTGTATATTTTTTCTGATTAAAAATAAACTTACTGTAAAACGGTCTAATCTCATGTGGTAACTACTTCGTGATCTGAATAAGAGTTCTGTCAGATCAGTCTGACCTTAGCTGTCAGTAGTGTTGACCTGTCTGTAGTGTTGACCTGTCAGTAGTGTTGACCTGTCAGTAGTGTTGACCTGTCAGTAGTGTTGACCTGTCAGTAGTGTTGACCTATCAGTAGTGTTGACCTGTCAGTAGTGTTGACCTGTCAGTAGTGTTGACCTGTCAGTAGTGTTGACCTGTCAGTAGTGTTAGACCTGTCAGTAGTGTTGACCTGTCAGTAGTGTTAGACCTATCAGTAGTGTTGACCTGTCAGTAGTGTTGAGCTGTCAGTAGTGTTAGACCTATCAGTAGTGTTAAACCTGTCAGTAGTGTTGACATGTCATTAGTGTTGAGCTGTCAGTAGTGTTGACCTGTTAGTAGTATTGACCTGTCAGTAGTGTTGACCTGTCAGTAGTGTTGACCTGTCAGTAGTATTGACCTGTCAGTAGTGTTGACCTGTCAGTAGTGTTGACCTGTCAGTAGTGTCTCACTCACTCTCTCACTCTCTCTCTCCCACTTCTCCCTCTCTTTCTCTCTCTCCCACTTCTCTCTCTCTTTCTCTCTCTCCCACTTCTCTCACTCTCCCACTTCTCTCTCTCTCTCTCTCTCTCTCTCTCTCTCTCTGTCTCTCTCCCACTTCTCTCTCTCTCTGTCTCTCTCCCACTTCTCTCTCTCTCTTTCCTCTCTCTTTCCTCTCTTTCCTCTCTCTCCTCTCTCTCCTCTCTCTCTCTCTCTCTCTCTCTCTCTCTCTCTCTCTCTCTCTGTATCTCTCTCTCTCTCTCTCTCTCTCTCTCTCTCTCTCTCTCTCTCTCTCTCTCTCTCTCTCTCTCTCGGTATCTCTCTCTCTCTCTCTCTCCCCTCCATCCACCAGGGTGCTGTGATAACCCCAGCTATGGACCTCTCCATGCCCATGCAGCCCTCCAGTATGATGGGTCCTATAACACAGCAGATTAACCACATGTCCCTGGGAAACACAGGAACCGTAAGTCTGACTGTAATCTTGCTGTGTCGTCTATCACCCACCAGGTGTCCTTTAGAGTTATTTTAATAAGCTTGACATCTTGATAAACTCATTTCCTGACGACGGCTCACTGATCTTCGTACTTGGCGACATCAACCTCCCGACGTCTGCCTTCGATTAATTTATTTTCAACTCCTTCTTTTTCCTCCTTGCCTCCATGCCTCCTTGCCTCCTTGCCTCCATGCCTCCTTGCCTCCATGCCTCCTTGCCTCCATGCCTCCTTGCCTCCTTGCCTCCATGCCTCCCTGCCTCCATGCCTCCTTGCCTCCTTGCCTCCATGCCTCCTTTCCTCCTTGCCTCCTTGCCTCCATGCCTCCTTGCCTCCTTGCCTCCTTGCCTCCATGCCTCCATGCCTCCATGCCTCCTTGCCTCCTTGCCTCCATGCCTCCATGCCTCCATGCCTCCATGCCTCCTTGCCTCCATGCCTCCATGCCTCCATGCCTCCATGCCTCCTTGCCTCCATGCCTCCATGCCTCCATGCCTCCTTGCCTCCTTGCCTCGCTCTTTCCCAGTCGTATCCAGCTCACACGGAAACAGGCTTGACCTCATCTTTACTAGAGGCAATGCATTGAGTGTAAGTGACTCTGGATGAGAGCGTCTGCTAAATGAGTAATATCCAGGTGTTTTTCCTGCTCTCTAACAGCAGTACTTGTCTGCAGCAGCTGCTCCAATGCAAGGAGCCTACATTCCTCAGTACCCTGCAGTGCCTGCCTCCGCCCTCACAGTGGACGTAAGTTCAACTCTTTACCATGCAGACTTAACCCTAACCCTTAACCTACGACCCCTTAACCCACAACACCATAACCCTTAACCTACAACACCATAACCCTTAACCTACAATACCATAATCTACGACACCATAACCTACAACACCATAACCCACAACACCATAACCCACAACACTTTAACCCCCTTACAACAGCATAACCCACAACACCTTAACCCACCACAACACCATAACCCACAACACCCTAACCCACAACAACACCATATCCCAAAACACCCTAACCCACAACACCCTGACCCACAACACCATAACCCACAACACCATAACCCACAACACCCTGACCCACAACACCATAACCCACAACACCCTTAACCCACAACACCATAACCCACAACACCCTAACCCACAACACCATAACCCAAAACGCCCTAACCCACAACACCATAACCCACAACACCATAACCCACAACACCCTAACCCACAACACCCTGACCCACAACACCCTTAACCCACAACACCATAACCCACAACACCATAACCCACAACACCAGTCT
>NW_027258226.1:55000-60000 GCF_045791955.1 Oncorhynchus clarkii lewisi | reverse complement strand
TTTCAGATCATGACAGTTTTTTTAATAGGAGGCAAAGTTTTGGAGAAAAAACAAACAAATTAAACGGGTTGTCTTCCTTTGATATTAAGCTACTATATATTTTTTTATTATTTTCATGATTTAAAATGTAGTTTTCTAGAAAGAAAAAAAAAAGTTCAATCTTTTTTTTGCCTTAATTTCTCAGACGTTGGAAATTCGTCGGTCCTTTTGTCTAAAATGGTTTATTTAAAAAGGGTTATGAATGCTTCAGATGGTTCATGATAAACCGAGACTAAATCTAAAAGACGTCAGATGCACAGGTTATAAAGAGAACTGTATATGAAGAAGATTTTATATGATGTGGTTTGTAGTCATTTGTGTTTTTGGGGGGGGAGAAGAGAATCTCCATGGTGATAGTAGGTGGGCGGGGGCAAGAAAAATATATATAACTGCTGTATTGTGGGAAATGCAGTTTATCGATGAAAAAAATGTTTTGGTTACTTAACAATGGCATTAGTGGGTTTTTACTTGCAGTATTTGTTTTTACAAAGTTCAACCGTTTTTTTTTGGTTGTTGCCTGCTTTTGCTTGTCTCATCGCAAAACAAGAAATGAAATAAAAAATAACCAAATAAGTGGAAACGTATATATATCGATAAAAATTATCTGTGTACAAAGGGACATGTGTTGAAAAATGAAGCAATAGTTTTAAAGAAATTTGGTGACAATTTTCTTCAGTCTTTTTTATAGCTGTGTATCAAATGCAGCCAACAAACAGCAGCTTTTTATACCACAGAAGAACAAACAGGGAGATACAGTGGAGTAGACCGAGAGATTTAAAAAAAAAAATCATATTTTAACTTTTCCGTTTGGCTTTCTTGCTTTTGTTGTATGATGCTCTGTACATTAGATGGTTTGTGGGTTGGACCTGTGGGCTTAGGAATCTTCCCATTGGCTCTGTTGGGGTTGAGGTGTTCATAGGGTTCTACCATTGGTGCAGTCACGTGTCACTCATACCATCAGCAAGAAGGTGTGTGTAAACAGGTCAGAGAACTGTGCCACAGATAAAAAAAAGCTTAGTTTTATCGTAACCCTTCTACAAAGGGGGAGCTCCAATATAATCTGAGAAAAATCTGAAACAGAGAAACAGAGAAAACCCTTCAGTTTCAGTATCTGATATAGTGATGGTGATTTATCCAATGTAAAACCACACAGTCTCTCTTCATTTACCACTGAACGGACAACCACTGTTATAACAAACACAAACCGTGTTACAGGAAGTAAAGCTCATCCGCTGAGCCCCGTTACTGAAGGGATGGGATACTACTGTCTGCAAAGACACCATGCTAGTTTCTGGTAGCTTATCTGACCATCTTTAGCTATCTTGTCTGAGACAAAGACACCATGCTAGTTTCTGGTTACTTATCTGATCATCTTTAGCTATCTTGTCTGAGACAAAGACACCATGCTAGTTTCTGGTTACTTATCTGATCATCTTTAGCTATCTTGTCTGAGACAAAGACATCATGCTAGTTTCTGGTTACTTATCTGATCATCTTTAGCTATCTTGTCTGAGACAAAGACACCATGCTAGTTTCTGGTAGCTTATCTGATCATGTTTAGCTATCTTGTCTGAGACAAAGACACCATGCTAGTTTCTGGTTGCTTATCTGATCATGTTTAGCTATCTTGTCTGAGACAAAGACACCATGCTAGTTTCTGGTGGCTTATCTGATCATGTTTAGCTATCTTGTCGGAGACAAAGACACCATGCTAGTTTCTGGTTACTTATCTGATCATGTTTAGCTATCTTGTCTGAGACAAAGACACCATGCTAGTTTCTGGTAGCTTATCTGATCTTGTCTTAGAGAGGAAAAAAGAAAAGTAAAACATAATTTTTTAAAAATGTTTGTGCTGCAATTATTTGAGAATTGACTTTAATGTTTTAGCTGCTACACAAGTGTTCAGTATTGGGGAGCCAGTCAGCCAATCAGCCAGTCAGTCAGCCAGTCAGCTGACTGGGGAGGGGGGGGGGGGGGGGTTGAAGTTGTTTTAGAGCCATCTCGAGGCTTCTCAGAGGCTTGTAGTTTCAACAATGGTATAACCAAGATCTAGCCTCGTGATAACTGTACTGTATACATTACAGTACAATTCTGATTACAGCACCACCAAGGAGGCTGATTGCAGTACCACCAAGGAGTCTGATTGGCTGATTACAGTACCACCAAGGAGTCTGATTGGCTATCTGTGCTGAGCTCACACCTTGTAAATCTGCCCACCTGACCTGACTCTACATAATGGGAAGTTTAGATTTTTTCTGCTTTATTTTTGGTTTCAATTTTAATAAAAATAAAACAAGTTAAATAATATATCTGTCCTGCTATTTAATATTTTATGTTGTGTGTCTGTGTGTCTGTGTGTCTGTGTGTGTGTGTGTGTGTGTGTGTGTGTGTGTGTGTGTGTCTGTGTCTGTGTGTCTGTGTGAGTGCGTGCGTCTGTCTGTCTGTCTGTCTGTCTGTCTGTCTGTCTGTCTGTCTGCCTGCCTGCCTGCCTATAACATCACACCACTAGAGGGCAGTATACAGCCACAGTTAGTGTGAGAGAAGTTCACTACGCACTCAAAATAACAGCCAAGTTTCCAGTTAGATTAGTCGTATGTACAGGATACGCATGGCATAGATCGTCCAATGAAATGCTTCCTTTCAAGTTCCATTTCAACAATGAACAATCAATAAGACATAGTGCAGAAGAGTGCAGAAAACACAAAGAGAGAGAGGAGATAGAGAGAGGGGGGATATAGAGGGGAGATAGAGAGAGGAGATAGAGAGGGGAGATAGAGAGAGGGGGGATAGAGAGATAGAGAGGGGGGATAGATGGGAGAGATAGAGAGAGGGGAGATAGAGAGATAGAGAGGGGGGATAGATGGGAGAGATAGAGAGAGGGGAGATAGAGAGAGGAGATAGAGAGGGGAGATAGAGAGAGGTGGGATAGAGGGGAGAGTTATAGAGAGGGGAGAGATAGAGAGAGGAGATAGAGGGGAGATAGAGAGAGGTGGGGATAGAAAGAGGGGAGATGGAGAGATAGAGAGAGGGGGGATAGAGATAGAGATAGAGGGGAGAGAGAGGAGATAGGGGGGAGATAGAGAGAGGTGGGGATAGAGAGAGAGAGAGAGATAGATGAGATAGGGAGAGAGAAGATAGAGAAGAATTCACAAAATGGGACAAACACCAAATTGAGACTATGCATGCAGAATTTTGCAAAAATATCCTCCGTGTAAAACGTAAAACACAATGCAGAATTAGGCCGATACCCGCTAATTATCGAAATCCAGAAAAGAGCTGTTAAATTCTACAACCACCTAAAAGGAAGCGATTCCCAAACCTTCCATAACAAAGCCATCACCTACAGAGAGATGAACCTGGAGAAGAGTCCCCTAAGCAAGCTGGTCCTGGGGCTCTGTTCACAAACACAAACACACCCTACAAAGCCCCAGGACAGCAGCACAATTACACCCAACCAAATCATGAGAAAACAAAAAGATAATTGCTTGACACATTGGAAAGAATAACAAAAAATGCTATTTGGCCCTAAACAGAGAGTACACAGCGGCAGAATACCTGACCACTGTGACTGACCCAAAATTAAGGAAAGCTTTGACTATGTACAGACTCAGTGAGCATAGCCTTGCTATTGAGAAAGGCCGCCGTAGGCAGACATGGCTCTCAAGAGAAGACAGGCTATGTGCTCACTGCCCACAAAGTGAGGTGGAAACTGAGCTGCACTTCCTAACCTCCTGTCCAATGTATGACCATATTAGAGAGACATATTTCCCTCAGATTACACAGATCCACAAAGAATTCGAAAAACAAATCCAATTTTGATAAACTCCCATATCTACTGGGTGAAATTCCACAGTGTGACATCACAGCAGCAAGATGTGTGACCTGTTGCCACCAGAAAAGGACAACCAGTGAAGAACACACACCATTGTAAATACAACCCATATTTGTTTATTTTCCCTTTTGTACTTCAACTATTTGCATATGGTTACAACACTGTATATAGACGTAATATGACATTTAAAATGTCTCTATTCTTTTGGAACGTGTGAGTGTAATGTTTAGTCCCTCCACCCCTCGCAGTGCCTCCACCCCTCCCAGTGCCTCCACCCCTCCCAGTGCCTCCACCCTCCCCAGTCCCTCCACCCCTCCCCAGTCCCTCCACCCATCCCAGTGCCTCCACACTCTCCAGTCCCTCCACCCCCCCAGTGCCACCACCCCTCCCAGTGCCTCCACCCTCCCCAGTGCCTCCACCCCTTCCAGTGAATCCATCCTCCCTAGTCCCTACATCCTCCCCAGTCCCTCCACCAATCCCAAGTCCCTCCACCCCTCCCAGTGCCTGCAGCCTCCCCAGTCCCTCCACCCTCCCCAGTCCCTCCACCCACCCCTCCACCCTCACCCTACAGTCTCAATGATAGGAGTATTGTCTCTCAGTATAATAAGACATTGTAGCAGGCTCCGTGACCTTCGAATCCTACTGTCCCCTGTCATGACCCCTCGCTGCCACACACCCCCTACTGCTCTCTGCAACAGCACAATAACTGTGTTCCAAATGGCACACTATTCCCTATATAGTGCACTGCTTCTGACCAGAGCCCTATTCCCTATATAGTGCACTACTTCTGACCAGAGCCCTATTCCCTATATAGTGCACTACTCCTGACCAGAGCCCTATTCCCTATATAGTGCACTACTTTAGACCAGAGCCCTATTCCCTATATAGTGCCCTACGTCTGATCAGAGCCCTATGGGTTTCCCTATAGGCCCTGGTCAAAGGCAGTGCACTATACAGGGAATAGGGTGCCGTTTGGGACAAAACACAATGTCTGTGGTCACAGCTGACATTTAACTGCTCAATAGAACTATTTAACAGACCCACTACTGTACAGTAGAGTGTGTGTGTGTGTGTGTGTGTGTGTGTGTGTGTGTGTGTGTGTGTGTGCGTGTGTGTGTGTGTGTGTGTG
>NW_027258226.1:27500-47500 GCF_045791955.1 Oncorhynchus clarkii lewisi | reverse complement strand
TCCACTTCATGATTGTGTCCCACTTGTTGTTGATTCTTCACAAAAAAAAATACAGTTTTATATCTTTATGTTTGAAGCCTGAAATGTGGCAAAAGGTCGCAAAGTTCAAGGGGGCCGAATATTTTCGCAAGGCACTGTATATATTGAGTGGTGCAGAGGGGTTAAGGGTTATGTGGAGAAGGGTCGAGTAGAGGGGGGATGTTTCAGACACATAAGGGTCGAGTAGAGGGGGGGGATGTTTCAGACACGTAAAAATGTTCTCCGGCGGGACGACATGGGGCTTGTTTTCACAGAGAGGAGGAGTGCATTATGGGACGCTAGCAGCGTTGTCTCGTCCCTGTGTTGGAGCCTGAGTTGAATCCTTACAATCAGTGTAGGATGTGTTCATGCAGTCTGAATGATTAGCAGAGATCAGTGATCGTCTTAGACACACACATGTTACAGCCGTGTTACAGCCATGTTACAGCCGTGTTACAGCCGTGTTACATCAGTGTTACATCAGTGTTACATCAGTGTTACAGCAGTGTTACATCAGTGTTACAGCAGTGTTACAGCGGTGTTACAGCAGTGTTACATCAGTGTTACAGCAGTGTTACATCAGTGTTACAGCAGTGTTACATCAGTGTTACAGCAGTGTTACATCAGTGTTACATCAGTGTTACAGCAGTGTTACATCAGTGTTACAGCAGTGTTACAGCGGTGTTACAGCAGTGTTACAGCCGTGTTACAGCCGTGTTACAGACGTGTTACATCAGTGTTACAGCCGTGTTACATCAGTGTTACAGCAGTGTTACAGCGGTGTTACAGCAGTGTTACATCAGTGTTACAGCAGTGTTACATCAGTGTTACAGCAGTGTTACATCAGTGTTACAGCAGTGTTACATCAGTGTTACATCAGTGTTACAGCAGTGTTACAGCAGTGTTACATCAGTGTTACAGCAGTGTTACAGCAGTGTTACATCAGTGTTACATCAGTGTTACAGCAGTGTTACATCAGTGTTACATCAGTGTTACATCAGTGTTACATCAGTGTTACAGCCGTGTTACAGCCGTGTTACAGCCGTGTTAGAGCAGTGTTACAAAAGTGTTACATCAGTGTTACAGCAGTGTTACATCAGTGTTACAGCAGTGTTACATCAGTGTTACATCAGTGTTACATCAGTGTTACAGCCGTGTTACAGCCGTGTTACAGCCGTGTTACAGCCGTGTTACACCCGTGTTACAGCAGTGTTACAGCCGTGTTACAGCAGTGTTACAGCCGTGTTACAGCCGTGTTACAGCAGTGTTACAGCCGTGTTACAGCAGTGTTACAGCCGTGTTACAGCAGTGTTACAGCCGTGTTACAGCCGTGTTACAGCCGTGTTACAGCAGTGTTACAGCCGTGTTACAGCCGTGTTACAGCCGTGTTACCTCAGTGTTACAGCAGTGTTACAGCCGTGTTACAGCCGTGTTACAGCAGTGTTACAGCTGTGTTACGGCCGTGTTACAGCCGTGTTACAGCAGTGTTACAGCCGTGTTACAGCCGTATTACAGCCGTGTTACAGCCGTGTTAGTCTACAGCTCAGATAGACATTTTCCCAGATCAGCGGCTTGAATATTCACTGAGACAGTCAGGATAATGTAGTGGGGTGGTCAGGAATTCAGTAGTGACTAATGTAGTGGGGTGGGCAGGAATTCAGTAGTGACTAATGTAGTGGGGTGAGCAGGAATTCAGTAGTGACTAATGTAGTGGGGTGGTCAGGAATTCAGTAGTGACTAATGTAGTGGGGTGGTCAGGAATTCAGTAGTGACTAATGTAGTGGGGTGGGCAGGAATTCAGTAGTGACTAATGTAGTGGGGTGGGCAGGAATTCAGTAGTGACTAATGTAGTGGGGTGGTCAGGAATTCAGTAGTGACTAAGGTAGTGGGGTGGTCAGGAATTCAGTAGTGACTAATGTAGTGGGGTGGTCAGGAATTCAGTAGTGACTAATGTAGTGGGGTGGGCAGGAATTCAGTAGTGACTAAGGTAGTGGGGTGGTCAGGAATTCAGTAGTGACTAATGTAGTGGGGTGGGCAGAAATTCAGTAGTGACTAATGTAGTCGGGTGGGCAGGAATTCAGTAGTGACTAATGTAGTGGGGTGGTCAGGAATTCAGTAGTGACTAATGTAGTGGGGTGAGCAGGAATTCAGTAGTGACTAATGTAGTGGGGTGAGCAGGAATTCAGTAGTGACTAATGTAGTGGGGTGGTCAGGAATTCAGTAGTGACTAATGTAGTGGGGTGGGCAGGAATTCAGTAGTGACTAATGTAGTGGGGAGTTCGGAATTCAGTAGTGACTAATGTAGTGGGGTGAGCAGGAATTCAGTAGTGACTAATGTAGTGGGGTGAGCAGGAATTCAGTAGTGACTAATGTAGTGGGGTGGGAAGGAATTCAGTAGTGACTAATTACCTCAGAGAGTTTAGAGATGGTAACATCCAGAGAGAGGGACACACTGTCCCGGGCCGGTACCTCAGAGAGTTTAGAGATGGTAACATCCAGAGAGAGGGACACACTGTCCCGGGCCGGTACCTCAGAGAGTTTAGAGATGGTAACATCCAGAGAGAGGGACACACTGTCCCGGGCCGGTACCTCAGAGAGTTTAGAGATGGTAACATCCAGAGAGAGGGACACACTGTCCCGGGCCGGTACCTCAGAGAGTTTAGCGATGGTAACATCCAGAGAGAGGGACACACTGTCCCGGGCCGGTACCTCAGAGAGTTTAGAGATGGTAACATCCAGAGAGAGGGACACACTGTCCCGGGCCGGTACCTCAGAGAGTTTAGAGATGGTAACATCCAGAGAGAGGGACACACTGTCCCGGGCCGGTACCTCAGAGAGTTTAGAGATGGTAACATCCAGAGAGAGGGACACACTGTCCCGGGCCGGTACCTCAGAGAGTTTAGAGATGGTAACATCCAGAGAGAGGGACACACTGTCCCGGGCCGGTACCTCAGAGAGTTTAGAGATGGTAACATCCAGAGAGAGGGACACACTGTCCCGGGCCGGTACCTCAGAGAGTTTAGAGATGGTAACATCCAGAGAGAGGGACACACTGTCCCGGGCCGGTACCTCAGAGAGTTTAGAGATGGTAACATCCAGAGAGAGGGACACACTGTAACATTTCATCTGAATGTCCTGAAAAGAAGGAAAACAAGTTAAATGTGTTTTATTTTTCAGGTCCTGAATTTGTTCAAATGCTATTTTAAACTTAAAGGTTAGATTTAGGGTTTTGGGGATTAGGGTTAGGGTTAGGGTTAGGGCTCGGGTTAAGGTTACAGTAGGTTAAGGGTTAAGGTTAGGGTTAGGGTTAGGGCTCGGGTTAAGGTTACAGTAGGTTAAGGGTTAAGGTTAGGGTTAGGGTTAGGGCTCGGGTTAAGGTTACAGTAGGTTAAGGGTTAAGGTTAGGGTTAGGGTTAGGGCTCGTGTTAAGGTTACAGTAGGTTAAGGGTTAAGGTTAGGGTTATGGTTAGGGCTCGGGTTAAGGTTACAGTAGGTTAAGGGTTAAGGTTAGGGTTAGGGTTAGGGCTCGGGTTAAGGTTACAGTAGGTTAAGGGTTAAATTTAGGGTTAGGGTTATTATTAGGGTTAGAGTTATGGTTAGGGTTATTATTAGGGTTAGAGTTCGGGTTAGGGTTATTATTAGGGTTAGAGTTAGGGTTAGGGTTATTATTAGGGTTAGAGTTAGGGTTAGGGTTATTATTAGGGTTAGAGTTAGGGTTAGGGTTATTATTAAGGTTAGAGTTATGGGTAGGGTTATTATTAGGGTTAGAGTTAGGGTTAGGTCGTTTGGTGGAGCAAACAAAGAGACACGGAGGAAGGCCGGAGAGAGAAGCTATGATATGCACATGGGCCGTTTTGGGTGACCAGGTGCACATGGGCCGTTTTGGGTGACCAGGTGCACACGGGTCTTTTGGGTGACCAGGTGCACATGGGCCGTTTGGGTGCCCAGGTGCACACGGGTCTTTTGGGTGACCAGGTGCACATGGGCCGTTTGGGTGCCCAGGTGCACATGGGCCGTTTTGGGTGACCAGGTGCACATGGGCCGTTTGGGTGCCCAGGTGCACACGGGTCTTTTGGGTGACCAGGTGCACATGGGCCGTTTGGGTGACCAGGTGCACGGAGGATTAATAGCAATCTGCATCCATCGTAATTTCTTAAAGTGTCCATAAAGCACTAAGGACGGCCCCGACCGAGACAGGGCCGTAGTAGGGTACTCCCCTGGCGGGCTATATCAATAGAATGACGGGTAAAAGTATTTAAAACCGTTTTATAATTTTTGGGTGACCAGGTGCACATGGGCCGTTTGGGTGCCCAGGTGCACACGGGTCTTTTGGGTGACCAGGTGCACATGGGCCGTTTGGGTGACCAGGTGCACGGAGGATTAATAGCAATCTGCATCCATCGTAATTTCTTAAAGTGTCCATAAAGCACTAAGGACGGCCCTGACAGAGACAGGGCCGTAGTAGGGTACTCCCCTGGCGGGCTATATCAATAGAATGACGGGTAAAAGTATTTAAAACCGTTTTATAATTTTTGGGTGACCAGGTGCACGTTTTCAATCACCAGGTGCACGGAGGAAAATGAGCATTTGCATCCATAGTCATATTTTAAACCGTCCATAAAGCACTCAGGGCCGGCCCCGACAGAGAGAGAAAAAGAGGGGAAAATTAAAAAATAAATAAATTTAAAAAAAATCATACCCTCCATAAATAATTCGGACCGGCCCCCATTGATAAAGGTCCGTAGTAGGGTGCATCATTATCGGACATGAATCTCGGGAACACCGCCAACCGCATAGAGAACCGTCATTTGGGTTACCAGATGCACGTTTTCAATCACCAGGTGCACGGCTGTGAAAAGTGCGACTCTGTCATTTTTTCGACCAATTTCTGTATTTTTCAAAAAATGATTAAAAATACTTCCCGAAGGGCTAGAGGTCCCAAATTTCGTCTCATACACTCTCTCTCAATGGGCAACAAGTAGAGCATGTAAAAAGCAAATTGCCCTCACAGGCACCTATGCGCCCTGTGACATTCACTTTTTTCCCAAAACTTGAAACATGAATTCCTATTAAAATGTTTTATACAAAAACGTTTTTAATTGGATGTAAATGTTCGTCTATTTGTGCACTTTCAGATTGGAGGTGTACTTTTTGATTTATCATGTTTTTGGTGAATTTGACCCCCGATGGTGGGGCGCACAAAAGCCCTGTGAGGTTCAGGGCTTCATCGATATTTGGCCTGTTTTTGATTACACACTCAGTGGCGGGTCGACCAGACAGGTACCGGCGCGATTTCAGAAACCTGGTTTTTGACAACGAGACTTCCATGTCCTAGAGAGACGGGGGTGGTGTCAAACTGCTCAGTCCAAATAGAAAATGAGTAACGGACGGTTTTGAGGGAAGTCAGACCCTCGGAACCATGGTACTTTGGACATTTCCCGCCGGCGACCGATTTAGTGGTTTGACCAGACCCGTCGGCGCCCGATGTGTCCTAACTTTTGATCCACGTTTCCCAGCTTGGTGGTGGGAGGATATTGAGCCTTGTCCTGGGCAGGTGCTCTATCCCAGCTATTACCTTATGGGTTTGGTTCATCCAATGACCATGGTTCTGGTCCAATGAAGGTGCCCGTCCCTTCGGCGACCGATTGGTGGTTGATTAGCCCTGGTGAGGGCTATCTCTCCAGTCCAGTCCCATACTTGTTTCACGATGCGTCTCCATGGTTCTCCTCTGTTGTCCAGCCAGTTTAATTTCCTCTGACTGATTTTCATTCATTTTCCACCTGGGAGGGCCTCTATCGGCCGCCCTTTGGGCCGGTGTTCTGATGGATGTTCCCTCCCGACCCAAGTGGATTTGCCTCTATCAGGGGAGCCCCTTTCGGAATCGGTTTACCCCGATTTCGATACGCTCCAGCTGCGCACCGTCGGTACGAGACCCAGCTGTACTGTCTCACCAAGTGGTCCTACATTGGTGTTCCGGTGCGGGGAGTGGCACACTCAGGCTGCGAAGCATGTGGTGATGGTCATCCCGTAACGCATTGGCGCCAGAAACACGTATTCTCAAACCCTGTCTTTAACGTGGACCTACCCGGTTGTCCCTACCGAGGTTGTGGTTCCTTTTTGCCCAGTTGATGGCGTTCCGAATAGACGCTCCAGCTAGACAAGATACCTCTCGAGCGGTGCCCAGGCACCTGTGGCTCCGGCCATGGGCAGTTCAGGGCCTCCCGCTGGGCGCACGGTGGATTGCGCCAGGGCCTCCTCCCCTGACGGGATAGGACCGGTCCCTGGTTGTTCTTTGCTTAGTGCGACCAGGTACAACATCTAAGTTGTGAGTGGCTACCTGGTTGATCCTGCCAGTAGTCTCAAAGGTTAAGCCATGCAAGTCTACGTACACACGGCCGGTACAGTGAAAGTGCGAATTGCTCATTAAATCAGTTATGGCTCCTTTGATCGCTCCAACGTTACTTGGATAACTGTGGCAATTCTAGAGCTAATACATGCCAACGAGCGCTGACCTCCGGGGATGCGTGCATTTATCAGATCCAAAACCCATGCGGGCCAATCTCGGTTTCCCCGGCCGCTTTGGTGACTCTAGATAACATCGAGCCGATTGCGCGCCCTTTGTGTCGGTGACGTCTCATTCGAATGTTTGCCCTATCAACTTTCGATGGTACTTTCTGTGCCTACCATGGTGACCATGGGTAACGGGGAATCAGGGTTCGATTCCGGAGAGGGAGCCTGAGAAACGCCTACCACATCCAAGGAAGGCTTTAAATCCTTTAACAAGGATCCATTGGAGGGCAATTCTGGTGCCATCAGCCGCGGTAATTCCAGCTGCAATAGCGTATCTTAATAACTGTTGCTGCGAGGCGAGCTACCTCCTGCAGCGTCCGTTGGGTTCCGGGTGGAGGATGGTTGCAAAGTTGAAACTTAAAGGAATTGACGGAATGGCAGGAGTTGCGCCTGCGGCTTAATTTGACTCAACACGGGAAACCTCACCTCACCCGGACACGGACAGGATTGACAGTTTTTTTTTAAATATTTTTTTGGGTTACCAGGTGCACGGAGGAAAATCACAACCCGGTAACCCAAAGGCCCAAGAGAGAGTGGGCATCCCAGAGTCCAGAGGCCCAGAGAGAGAGTGGGTTCTGGGCGGAAAGCGGCCGGGTGACCAGGTGCACATGGGCCTTTTTAGGTGACCAGGTGTATAAATCACTGAAGGACGGCCCTGACCGAGAGAGGCCCAGAGAGAGAGTGGGTAATCGGACTAAGGAAGGTGAGTACTAGGCTGAAAAGTACCACCTGCACCTGGTAACCCAAAACGGACGTCGTGCACCCGGTAACCCAAAGGCCCAAGAGAGAGTGGGCATCCCAGAGTCCAGAGGCCCAGAGAGAGAGTGGGTAATCGGACTAAGGAAGGTGGGTACCAGGCTGGAAAAGTACCACCAGTAACCCAATTTGGACTTAGGTTCTGGGCGGAAAGCGGCCGGGTGACCAGGTGCACATGGGCCTTTTTAGGTGACCAAGTGCACGACATCCATTTTGGGTGACCAGGTGCACATGGGCCTTTTTGGGTGACCAGGTGCACGACATCCATTTTGGGTGACCAGGTGCACGCGGTTCGTAACAGCGCGGCTATCTGCTTTAATGTCCGAGGAAGGGTGCTTAAGTGTGGGTGCCCTGGTTCACCTGGTGTGCAAGGTTGTGGAGGTGGAGGGGGGGGTCCCCTGCTGGAATCATCCCCGGAAATAGAGTGGTGTTACCCGGGTGTTGAGTAAGGGCCTACAAGCCTGGAGGTCCATAGCTCCAGGGGGTAAGCTCTACTCTCATGTCCGGAAATAGAGTGGTGTTACCCGGGTTTTGAACCATATTTTAATATTTTGGGTGACCAGGTGCACGTTTTCAATCACCAGTTGTACGGAGGATTAATAGCAATCTGCATCCATCGTAATATCTTAAAGTGTCCATAAAGCACTCAAGGACGGCCCCGACCGAGACAGAGCCGTAGTAGGGTACTCCCCTAGCGGGCTATATCAATAGAATGACGGGTAAAAGTATTTAAAACCGTTTTATAATTTTTGGGTGACCAGGTGCACGTTTTCAATCACCAGGTGCACGGAGGAAAATGACAATCTGCATCCATAGTCCTATTTTAAACCGTCCATAAAGCACTGAAGGACCGGCCCTGAGAGAGAGAGAAAAAGAGGGGGGAAAAAAAAAATCATACCTTCCATAAATAATTCGGACCGGCCCCCATTGAAAAAGGTCCGTAGTAGGGTGCGCCATAACCGGACGTGAATATATGGAACACCGCTAAGCGCATTGAGAACCGTCATTTGGGTGACCAGGTGCACGTTTTCAATCACCAGTTGCACGGAGGATTAATAGCAATCTGCATCCATCGTAATTTCTTAAAGTGTCCATAAAGCACTGAAGGACGGCCCTGACCGAGACAGGGCCGTAGTAGGGTACTCCCATAGCGGGCTATAATAATAGAATGACCTTTAAATTCATTTTGAACCATATTTTAATTTTTGGGTTACACGATGCACATGGGTCTTTTAGGCTACCAGTTGCGCGGTAATTTATTTTTCCTGCCAAAATCGGTAATTTTCAAAAAATGATTAAAAATACTTCCCGAGGGGCTAGAGGTCCCAAATTTCGTCTCATACCCTCTCTCTCAATGGGCAACAAGTAGAGCACGTAAAAAACAAATTGCCCTCACAGGCACCTATGTTTCCAGTAACATGCACTTTTTCCCAAAACTTAAAACACGATTTCCTATTAAAAGGTTTTATACAAAAACTGTTTTAATGAAATGTAAATTCTCGTCTATGTGTGCCCTTTCGTTTAAAAAAAACCCCATCCAGATTGGACATGTACTTTTTGATTTATTCACGTTTTGGTGTACCGGAATATAGCCCAAAATGGCGGCCAACAAAGGTCAAATAAGGCCTTGAGGCCAGATAGAGGCATGTAACCCGGGTAGGGGTGTTTGGCCTTTAGGCCTGTATGTCCCTTCATCCCATGAGAGAGAGTCCTGACCTTTATGCCTATCTGTGTCCTCTCATGCCCAGAAAAAGGCATGCAAACCGGTTAGGTCATATAAGGCCTTGAGGCCTGTTTGTGTCCTCTGATGCCCAGATAGAGGCATGTAACCCGGGCAGGGCTGTTTGGCCTTTAGGCCTGTTTGTGTCCTCTGATGCCCAGATAAAGACATGTAATCCGGCTAGGGATATGTAAGTACCAGGCCAGGGCAGTGGCTTTTGTCCCAGGCCAGGCCAGTGGCTTTGTGGCCTATGGGCCTATGGGCCTTTTCTGGGTTAGCAGGCCCCTGTGGTAAAAAAAAAATGACCCAGGGGGGGTCTCGAACACTCCCCGTCCGATTGTGAGGCAGGTGCGCTAACCATCAAGCTACAGAAACCTTCACGAATAAAGAGACAATGAGGTGAGCTTCATGGTGAAATGTTCCTTCCCAGTCCAATTAGTCCCATTATGGCCCACATCTGGGGCTCATTGAGCCCTTGTTAGGGTTAGAGTTAGGGTTAGGGTTATTATTAGGGTTAGAGTTAGGGTTAGGGTTATTATTAGGGTTAGAGTTCTTGGTTCGGGAAAATAGGATTTTTTTATTGTCAAACTTTATTACACTCCAAAACGTCCTGACATTTCACAAAAACAAAGTGGTGTGTGTGTGTGTGTCTTAGTCATGTGTGTATTAGTCATGAGTGAGCCAGCTAGCTGTGTCGGTCGATGACATCTGGTCTGTATTAGAGTCTGTCACGCGGAGGAGCAGTGTCTTCATCTCAGACCAGTGTAGTACAGCTCACCCCTGTACGGCTGACCCGGGATTTGAACCCGGCGTTCACAACAATACGTCTCCTTAATGAAGGTGCCGTGCGGTCTTATCCACCGGCCGACCGTAACTAGCTTGGCCCGTGACAGCAGCACTTCAGATGTCCTCCAGAGGACGGCACGTCCTAAGCACGGTACTACAGTGTGGTTGGACTAATCTCAGAACCCTGAACCAGATCTAGCGTATGATGGCTAACTAACAGTTCTGAGTTGGCCCATAAACAGTTAGCTAGTTAGTTCTACACATCAGTTACACCCCCCACTACTACACAGTCCCAGGGTAATGTAGTGTAGAGTTGGCCCACAGGGACAACATTACCCCCACTAGTATACATTCCCAGGGTAATGTAGTGTAGACTTGGCCCACAGGGACAACACCACCCCCACTACTATACAGTCCAAGGGTAATGTAGTGTAGACTTGGCCCATAGGGACAACACCACCCCCACTACTATACAGTCCCAGGGTAATGTAATGTAGACTTGGCCCATAGGGACAACACCACCCCCACTACTATACAGTCCCAGGGTAATGTAGTGTAGACTTGGCCCACAGGGACAACACCACCCCCACTACTATACAGTCCAAGGGTAATGTAGTGTAGAGTTGGCCCACAAACAGTTATCTAGTTAGTTCTTCACATTAGTGACACCCCCACTACTATACAGTCCAAGGGTAATGTAGTATAGACTTGGCCCACAGGGACAACATGACCCCCTCCACCCCTTTACTTTCTGCATCCCAAATGACACTCTATTTTCTACATCGTGCACTACTTTTTAATGCCCGTAGCATTATATATATATACACTGCTCAAAAAATAAAGGGAACACTTAAACAACACAATGTAACTCCAAGTCAAATCACACTTCTGTGAAATCAAACTGTCCACTTAGGAAGCAACACTGATTGACAATAAATTTCACATGCTGTTGTGCAAATGGAATAGACAACAGGTGGAAATTATAGGCAATTAGCAAGACACCCCAATAAAGGAGTGGTTCTGCAGGTGGTGACCACAGACCACTTCTCAGTTCCTATGCTTCCTGGCTGATGTTTTGGTCACTTTTGAATGCTGGGGGTGCTTTCACTCTAGTGGTAGCGGTAGTGGTGGCTCAGGTACTGCAGCTCATCCAGGATGACACATCAATGCGAGCTGTGGCAAGAAGGTTTGCTGTGTCTGTCAGCGTAGTGTCCAGAGCATGGAGGCGCTACCAGGAGACAGGCCAGTACATCAGGAGACGTGGAGGAGGCCGTAGGATGGCAACAACCCAGCAGCAAGACCGCTACCTCCGCCTTTGTGCAAGGAGGAGCAGGAGGAGCACTGCCAGAGCCCTGCAAAATGACCTCCAGCAGGCCACAAATGTGCATGTGTCTGCTCAAACGGTCAGAAACAGACTCCATGAGGGTGGTATGAGGGCCCGACGTCCACAGGTGGGGGTTGTGCTTACAGCCCAACACCATGCAGGACGTTTGGCATTTGCCAGAGAACACCAAGATTGGCAAATTCGCCACTGGCGCCCTGTGCTCTTCACAGATGAAAGCAGGTTCACACTGAGCACATGTGACAGACGTGACAGAGTCTGGAGACGCCGTGGAGAACGTTCTGCTGCCTGCAACATCCTCCAGCATGACTGGTTTGGTGGTGGGTCAGTCATGGTGTGGGGTGGCATTTCTTTGGGTGGCCGCACAGCCCTCCATGTGCTCGCCAGAGGTAGCTTGACTGCCATTAGGTACCGAGATGAGATCCTCTGACCCCCTGTGAGACCATATGCTGGTGCGGTTGGCCCTGGGTTCCTCCTAATGCAAGACAATGCTAGACCTCATGTGGCTGGAGTGTGTCAGCAGTTCCTGCAAGAGGATGGACTGGCCCACCCGTTCCCCAGACCTGAATCCAATTGAGCACATCTGGGACATCATGTCTCGCTCCATCCACCAACGCCACGTTGCACCACAGACTGTCCAGTAGTTGGCGGATGCTTTAGTCCAGGTCTGGGAGGAGATCCCTCAGGAGACCATCCGCCACCTCATCAGGAGCATGCCCAGGCATTGTAGGGAGGTCCTACAGGCACGTGGAGGCCACACACACTACTGATCCTCATTTTGACTTGTTTTAAGGACATTACATCAAAGTTGGATCAGCCTGTAGTGTGGTTTTCCACTTTAATTTTGAGTGTGACTTCAAATCCAGACCTCCATGGGTTGATACATTTGATTTCCATTGATAATTTTGTGTGATTTTGTTGTCAGCAAATTCAACTATGTAAATAAAAAGTATTTAATAAGAATATTTCATCCATTCAGATCTAGGATGTGTTATTTTAATGTTCCCTTTATTTTTTTGAGCAGTGTATATACAGTGGGGAGAACAAGTATTTGATACACTGACGATTTTGCAGGTTTTCCTACTTACAAAGCATGTAGAGGTCTGTCATTTTTATCATAGGTACACTTCAACTGTGAGAGACGGAATCTAAAACAAAAATGCAGAAAATCACATTGTATGACTTTTAAGTAATTAATTTGCATTTTATTGCATGACATAAGTATTTGATCACCTACCAACCAGTAAGAATTCCGGCTCTCACAGACCTGTTAGTTTTTCTTTAAGAAGCCCCCCTGTTATCCACTGATTACCTGTATTAACGGCACCTGTTTGAACTCGTTACCTGTATTAAAGACACCTGTCCACACACTCAATCAAACAGACTCCAACCTCTCCACAATGGCCAAGACCAGAGAGCTGTGTAAGGACATCAGGGATAACATTGTAGACCTGCACAAGGCTGGGATGGGCTACAGGACAATAGGCAAGCAGCTTGGTGAGAAGGCAACAACTGTTGGCGCAATTATTAGAGAATGGAAGAAGTTCAAGATCAATCACCCTCGGTCTGGGGCTCCATGCAAGATCTCACCTCGTGGGGCATCAATGACCATAAGGAAGGTGAGGGATCAGCCCAGAACTACACGGCAGGACCTGGTCAATGACCTGAAGAGAGCTGGGACCACAGTCTCAAAGAAAACCATTAGTAACACACTACGCCGTCATGGATTAAAATCCTGCAGCGCACGCAAGGTCCCCCTACTCAAGCCAGCGCATGTCCAGGCCCGTCTGAAGTTTGCCAATGACCATCTGGATGATCCAGAGGAGGAATGGGAGAAGGTCATGTGGTCTGATGAGACAAAATAGAGCTTTTTGGTCTAAACTCCACTCGCCGTGTTTGGAGGAAGAAGAAGGATGAGTACAACCCCAAGAACACCATCCCAACCGTGAAGCATGGAGGTGGAAGCATCATTCTTTGGGAATGCTTTTCTGCAAAGGTGACAGGACGACTGCACCGTATTGAGGGGAGGATGGATGGGGCCATGTATCGCGAGATCTTGGCCAACAACCTCCTTCCCTCAGTAAGAGCATTGAAGATGGGTCGTGGCTGGGTCTTCCAGCATGACAACGACCCGAAACACACAGCCAGGGCAACTAAGGAGTGGCTCCGTAAGAAGCATCTCAAGGTCCTGGAGTGGCCTAGCCAGTCTCCAGACCTGAACCAGATAGGAAATCTTTGGAGGAAGCTGAAAGTCCGTATTGCCCAGCGACAGCCCCGAAACCTGAAGGATCTGGAGAAGGTCTGTATGGAGGAGTGGGCCAAAATCCCTTCTGCATTGTGTGCAAACCTGGTCAAGAACTACAGGAAACGTATGATCTCTGTAATTGTAAACAAAGGTTTGTGTACCAAACATTAAGTTCTGCTTTTCTGATGTATCAAATACTTATCAAATACTCATGCAATAAAATGCTAATTAATTACTTAAAAATCATACAATGGGATTTTCTGGATTTTTGTTTTAGATTCCGTCTCTCACAGTTGAAGTGTACTTACGATAAACATTATAGACCTCTACATGCTTTGTAAGTAGGAAAACCTGCAAAATCGGCAGTGTATCAAATACTTGTTCTCCCCACTGTAGATATATATTTAAATTGAACCTTTGTTTAACTAGGCAAGTCAGTTAAGAACAAATTCTTATTTACCATGACGGCCTAGGAACAGTGGGTTAAACTGCCCTGTTCAGGGGGCAGAACGACAGACTTTTATCTTGTCAGCTCGGATCCAGCAACATTTCAGTTACTGGCCCAATGCTCTTACCACTAGGCTACCCTGCCGCCTCTACACTCTAACCACTAGGCTTCCCTGCCACCCCTACACTCTAACCACTAGGCTTCCCTGCCACCCCTACACTCTAACCACTAGGCCACCTGCCGCCCCTACACTCTAACCACTAGGCTTCCCTGCCACCCCTACACTCTAACCACTAGGCTTCCCTGCCACCCCTACACTCTAACCACTAGGCTTCCCTGCCACCCCTACACTCTAACCACTAGGCCACCTGCCGTCCCTACACTCTAACCACTAGGCTACCTGCCGTCCCTAAACTCTAACCACTAGGCCACCTGCCGTCCCTACACTCTAACCACTAGGCTACCTGCCGTCCCTACACTCTAACCACCAGGCTACCTGCCTCCCCCCTCTAACCACCAGGCTACCTGCCTCCCCCCTCTAACCACCAGGCTACCTGCCTCCCCCTCTAACCACTAGGCTACCTGCTCTAACCACTAGGCTACCTGCCTCCACCCTCTAACCACAAGGCTACCTGCCTCCCCCCTCTAACCACCAGGCTACCTGCCTCCCACCTCTAACCACCAGGCTACCTGCCTCCCCCTCTAACCACTAGGCTACCTGCTCTAACCACTAGGCTACCTGCCTCCCCCCTCTAACCACAAGGCTACCAGCCTCCCCCCTCTAACCACCAGGCTACCTGCCTCCCCCCTCTAACCACCAGGCTACCTGCCTTCCCCCTCTAACCACAAGGCTAACTGCCTCCCCCCTCTAACCACTAGGCTACCTGCTCTAACCACTAGATTACATGCCTCCCCCCTCTAACCACTAGGCTACCTGCCTCCCCCCTCTAACCACTAGGCTACCTGCCGCCCCCCTCTAACCACTAGGCTACCTGCCTCCCCCCTCTAACCACCAGGCTACCTGCCTCCCCCTCTAACCACCAGGCTACCTGCCTCCCCCCTCTAACCACAAGGCTAACTGCCTCCCCCCTCTAACCACTAGGCTACCTGCTCTAACCACTAGATTACATGCCTCCCCCTCTAACCACTAGGCTACCTGCCTCCCCCCTCTAACCACTAGGCTACCTGCCGCCCCCCTCTAACCACTAGGCTACCTGCCTCCCCCCTCTAACCACTAGGCTACCTGCCACCCCCTCTAACCACTAGACTACCTTCCCCCTCCCCCCCTCTAACCACCAGGCTACCTGCCTCCCCCTCTAACCACCAGGCTACCTGCCTCCCCCTCTAACCACAAGGCTACATGCCTCCCCCCTCTAACCACTAGGCTACCTGCCTCCCCCCTCTAACCACTAGGCTACCTGCCTCCCCCCTCTAACCACTAGGCTACCTGCCTCCCCCCTCTAACCACTAGGCTACCTGCCACCCCCTCTAACCACTAGACTACCTGCCCCCCCCCCCCCCCTCTAACCACCAGGCTACCTGCCTACATTGATGCTTTCATACTGTATATACACAGTCACAGGGGTGCAACTTGGGTTTTGGAAGTGGAGGGGGACACCCTTTTTATTTATTTTTTGTCAGAGAAACCCTCCAAACAGCCTGTTTGACCACTCAGAGGTGTCTGCATGGTCCTAAAGCCCCCTGCATGGTCCTAAAGCCCCCCTGCATGGTCCTAAAGCCCCCCTGCATGGTCCTAAAGCCCCCCTGCATGGTCCTAAAACCCCCCTGCATGGTCCTAAAGCCCCCCCCCCCTGCATGGTCCTAAAGCCCCCCCCCCTGCATGGTCCTAAAGCCCCCCCCTGCATGGTCCTAAAGCCCCCCCCGCATGGTCCTAAAGCCCCCGTTGACTCATTTTGTATCACATTCCAATTATATAACTGGGGGTGGGGGGGGGCAAAAATGCTATTTCAGAATGTGGTGGGGACATGTCCCCCGTCCCCAGGGAAAGTTGCATCCCTGGACAGTCATAAGTGGACTAGATTGTAATGGTAAAGTTGCATCCTTGGACAGTCATAAGTGGTCTAGATTGTAATGGTAAAGTTGCATCCTTGGACAGTCATAAGTGGACTAGATTGTAATGGTAAAGTTGCATCCTTGGACAGTCATAAGTGGTCTAGATTGTAATGGTAAAGTTGCATCCTTCTACAGTCGTGGTCTAGATTGTAATGGTAAAGTTGCATCCTTGTACAGTCGTGGTCTAGATTGTAATGGTAAAGGTGCATCCCTGGACAGTCGTGGTCCAGATTGTAATGGTAAAGTTGCATCCCTGGACAGTCGTGGTCTAGATTGTAATGGTAAAGTTGCATCCTTTTATCAGTCGTGGTCTAGATTGTAATGGTAAAGTTGCATCCTTGGACAGTCGTGGTCTAGATTGTAATGGTAAAGGTGCATCCCTGGACAGTCGTGGTCTAGATTGTAATGGTAAAGTTGCATCCTTGGACAGTCGTGGTCTAGATTGTAATGGTAAAGTTGGTTAAACCCTTTAAGTAAACTGTTTAAGACACGTTATCAGGCGACTTTCCGTAACGCAAGACTTCCTGCTCCGACGCACACACACAGCACACACACGCTACACCCCCCCCCCCCCCCCACACACACACACAAATCTTCACATTACTACAGCCCACAGACACGACAATTGGCCATGCATGACTAACACACAAAGCACTTGACCACAAGTCACCTTCAAGCACCCTGGCAACAATCCCCCCAGTCTGACAGAAAACAGGGAGAGGAGAAGAGAAGAGAAGAGAAGAGGAGAGGAGAGGAGAAGAGAAGAGAAGAGAAGAGGAGGGGAGGAGAGGAGAGGAGAGGAGAGGAGAGGAGAGGAGAGGAGAGGAGAGGGGAGAGGAGAGGAGAGGAGAGGGTAGAGGAGAGGAGAGGAGAGGAGAGGAGAGGAGAGGAGAGGAGAGGAGAGGAGAGGAGAGGAGAGGAGAGGAGAGGAGAGGAGAGGAGAGGAGAGGAGAGGAGAGGAAAAAGGCCTGAGAGAGCTGATTGTCAGAGGGGAGATGTGAGGGAGGAGTGGTGAAGAGAAACAGAGAGAGAACAGAGAGGCAGTGTCCATTACATACCACAGACATGAGATAAAGCCTGTAGCGTGGACAGGGGTCACTGAACTGACCCACACACACACACACACACACACACACATACACAGACACACATAAGTTTAGTTATTTTATCCTCGTGGATAAAATGTTATCCTACTATTTCCCTAACCCCACCCCTAACCCAAATCCTATTTTCCTTAACCCCACCCCTAACCCAAATCCTATTTTTCCTAACCCCACCCCTAACCCAAATCAAATTTTTCCTAACCGCACCCCTAACCCAAATCCTATTTTTCCTAACCCCACCCCTAACCCAAATCCTATTTTCCTTAACCCCACCCCTAACCCAAATCCCATTTTTCCTAACCGCACCCCTAACCCAAATCCTATTTTCCTAACCCCACCCCTAACCCAAATCCTATTTTCCCTAACCCCTAAATGTAACCCAAATCCTATTTTCCCTAACCCCACCCCTAACCCAAATCCTATTTTCCCTAACCCTTACCCTACCCCTAATTATAACCCTAGACAAACTATGGTATTATGTGATCAGTCTCTCCATACAGTACCGGGGTTGTCATGTGATCAGTCTCTCCATACAGTACTGTGGTGTCATGTGATCAGTCTCTCCATACAGTACTGTGGTGTCATGTGATCATTCTCTCCATACAGTACTGTGGTGTCATGTGATCTGTCTCTCCATACAGTACTGTGGTGTCATGTGATCAGTCTCTCCATCCAGTACTGTGGTGTCATGTGATCTGTCTCTCCACCCAGTACTGTGGTGTCATGTGATCAGTCTCTCCATACAGTACTGCGGTGTCATGTGATCAGTCTCTCCATACAGCACTGTGGTGTCATGTGATCAGTCTCTCCATACAGTACTGTGGTGTCATGTGACAGTATGATCATGAAGATATTGGCTGTAAAAGTCTGCTTCGCAAATGGAACACTATTCCCTAAAAAGTGCAATATGGGCCCTGGTAGTGCACTAAGGAATCGGGTGCTATTTGGGAACCATAGTCCATATTTTCATACCAGGAACGATCCTAGTCTGATCTGGAATGTCAGAGAAGCAGGTTCAACCCAGCTGTGAAGGTTCATCGCAGGGCACCATGACATGGGGAATGTCCCAAGCTGCACACTGTGTCCTGTGGGCGCTGGTCAGAGGCAGTGCACTGTAAAGGCAATAGGGTGCCGTTTGGGACAGAGTCACTGGTCGGGTCAGCTAATACTAATGATTCTGGACATCGCTTCCACACATACACACACAGGAAGAGGATTAACAGGAAGTGGATTAACAGGAAGTGGATTATCAACATGGAAATGACAGGGCGGGACGACAACAGATCAGCTTCTGCTGACCTATGCAACTCTATTTCCCTCGCCACCTTCTACTTCCAACTCACTCTCTTCCTCTCCCTCTCTCTCTGTTTCCCTCTGGCTGGCTCTACCTCCAACTCTCTCTCTCTCTGTTTCCCTCGCCACCTTCTCCTTCCAACTCTCTCTCTCTGTTTCCCTCGCCACCTTCTCCTTCCAACTCTCTCTCTGTTTTCCCTCTGGCTGGCTCTACCTCCAACTCTCTCTCTGTTTCCCTCTGGCTGGCTCAACCTCCAACTCTCTCTCTCTCTCTCTCTGTTTCCCTCTGTCTGGCTCTCCTTCCAACTCTCTCTCTCTCTCTGTGTTTCCCTCTGGCTGGCTCTACCTCCAACTCTCTCTCTCTCTCTGTTTCCCTCTGGCTGGCTCTACCTCCAACTCTCTCTCTCTCTGTTTCCCTCTGTCTGGCTCTCCTTCCAACTCTCTCTCTCTCTCTGTGTTTCCCTCTGGCTGGCTCTACCTCCAACTCTCTCTCTCTCTCTCTCTGTTTCCCTCTGGCTGGCTCTACCTCCAACTCTCTCTCTCTCTCTGTTTCCCTCTGGCTGGCTCTACTTCCAACTCACTCTCTTCCTCTCCCTCTCTCTCTCTTCCTCTTCCTCTCTCTAACACTCCCTCTATCTCTCTTCCTCTCCCTCTCTCAATTCAATTCAATTCAAGGGCTTTATTGGCATGGGAAACATGTGTTAACATTGCCAAAGCAAGTGAGGTAGATAATATATAAAGTGAATATATAAAGTGAAATTAACAATAAAAATTAACAGTAGGCATTACACATACAGAAGTTTCAAAACAATAAAGACATTACAAATGTCATATTATATATATATACAGTGTTGTAACAATGTACAAATGGTTAAAGGACACAAGATAAAATAAATAAGCATAAATATGGGTTGTATTTACAATGGTGTTTGTTCTTCACTGGTTGCCCTTTTCTCGTGGCAACAGGTCACAAATCTTCCTCTATCTCTCTTCCTCTCCCTCTATCTCTCTTCCTCTCCCTCTCTCTCTCTTCCTCTATCTCTCTTCCTCTCCCTCTATCTATCTTCCTCTCCCTCTCTCTCTCTTCCTCTATCTCTCTTCCTCTCCCTCTCTCTAACACTCCCTCTCTCTCTCTTCCTCTATCTCTCTTCCTCTCCCTCTATCTCTCTTCCTCTCCCTCTCTCTCTCTTCCTCTATCTCTCTTCCTCTCCCTCTATCTATCTTCCTCTCCCTCTCTCTCTCTTCCTCTATCTCTCTTCCTCTCCCTCTCTCTAACACTCCCTCTCTCTCTCTTCCTCTATCTCTCTTCCTCTCCCTCTCTCTAACACTCCCTCTCTCTCTCTTCCTCTATCTCTCTTCCTCTCCCTCTCTCTAACACTCCCTCTCTCTATAGCCAGAAACCGAGTATATGAGCAGATGTTTTTCCCTGTGTGTTGGATGGTTTCCCCAGCTGAGAGGTGAGGTGCTGCCAGGTGGAGAGGAAGTGTAACATTTGGGCCAGTTCATTTCCTTTACCTGATCCATAGCCATGTCTTTGTTCCTGCTCCAGACTCTGTTCCAGGTCTGTTCCAGGTCTGTTCCAGGTCTGTTCCTCTGCCTGGTTGGTTCTGGGTCTTTGTTCCTGCTCCAGACTTTGTTCCAGGTCT